>NC_069505.1:554355688-554358188 GCF_027579735.1 Bombina bombina | reverse complement strand
TGATACCAAAAGAATGAAGCAAATTTGATAATAAAAGAAAACTGCAAAGTTGTTTAAAATGGTATGTCCTAACTAAATCATGAAAGAAAATGTTTGGGTTTCATGTCCCTTTAAAGGGATAGAGAGGTCAAATTGAAATGTGCATAAATGCCTATCAATTTAAAATAGAAGTATACTTACATTAGCAAAAATGCTTCTAGTAAAAGTATATTACTGTTTTTGTGCAGCATATGCACATATCCTGTATTTAAGCTCAGCGAGTTAGCGGTGGCGCATATTGCTTCTGTGAAGACATAAATTGTGCGTTACAAGACACCACCGACTCTCTGAGAAGGTGTGATGTTTGAATACAGGTACACGGCCCTCACAGGATATGTGCATATGCCACAGAAAAACAGAAAAACAGTCATAACTAACTAAAAGCATTTTTAATAGAAGTATATTGCAAAAATGCTTCTACGTCAGAATGAAATGCACTTTTTAATTGTGACCGTTCTATCCCTTTAACTATGTATAGCCCTTTGCATGGGTTAAACATAAAGAATTGCTAGTAACAAAATAGAGCATGCATTTTTTTTCTATAATGGGCCATTAACAGTGCACATTAGAAGTTATCATGCCTTGTAGAAAAAGCATCAGAAGTACAAAACAATGATTTGAAGAGATACTAACCCCACATTTTTTTCTTTGATGATTCAGATAGAGCATGCAATTTTAAGCAACTTTCTAATTTACTCCTATTATGAATTTTTCTTTGTTCTCATGTTATCTTGATTTGAAAAAGCAGTAATAAAAGGTTAGGAGCCGGCCCATCTTTAGTTCAGCACCATGGTAGAGCTTGCTGATTGGTTTGCTACATTTAGCCACAAATAAGCAAGTGCTACCCAGGTGCTGAACAAAAAATAGTCTGGCTCTAAAGCTTACAGTACTGCTTTTTCAAATCAAGATAGCATGAGAACAAAGGAAAATCGATAATAGGAGTAAATTAGAAAGGTGCTTAAAATCTCCTGCTCTATTTGAATCATGAAAGAAAAAAATTGAGTTTAGTGTCCCTTTAATGTGATTTATACTGTGATTATGTCTTAAAAATGTCATAGGAACATTAAAAGCCAAAATTAAAGTCCCCTGGTCAAGATAAAGCATGCAATTTTAAACAATCTTTTCTATTTCCATTGTGAAAATGTGCACAATCTTTATTTGAATACATTGAGACACCAGCTCCTACTGAGCATGTGCAAGACTTTTTAGTATAAACATTCATGCACTTTGTGATTGGCTGATGGCTGTCACATGATACAATGAGGAAGTGAACATTGATTCACAGAAAAAAATAAAAATCTACTACATTGCCTTATGTATTTGTTAACTACTGTACTTAAAGGGACACTATACCCAAACATTTTCTTTCATGATTAAGGTAGAGAATACAATTTTAAACAATATTCCAATTTACTTCTATTACCTAATTTGCTTAATTCTTTAGATATACTTTAATGAAGAAATAGCAATGCACAAGGTGAACCAATCACAGGAGGCATCTATGTGCAGCTACCAATCAGCAGCTACTAAGCATATCTAGATATGCTTTTCAGCAAAGAATATCAAGAGAATGAAGCAAAATAAATAATAGAAGTAAATTAGAAAGCGGTTTATAATTGAATGCTCTTTCTAAATCATGAAAGAAAAACTTTTTTTAATGGTCTTTTAATATTTATTACAATGATCCAGGAACCTGAAAATTGGCCTTGGAGCCCTGTACTTCTTTCTTTCTAGTGTTGTGCACTACATCAATATGAGACAAGGTTGGGCTTGAGAAGGCTGATGTGCTCTTTCAGTTTTTAAGACTGAGAAATCTACAATTTACAGACATAAAATTATAGGAAAAAGTGGTGATATATTAAAGGGACAGTCTACTCCAAATTTTTAATTGTTTAAAACAGATAGATAATCCCTTTACTACTCATTCCCAAGTTTTGCATAACCAACATGGTTATATTAATATACTTTTTACCTCTGTGATTACTTTGTATCTAAAGCTTCTTCTGACAGCCCCCTGATCACATGACATTTTATTTATTATCTATTCACTTGCATTGTATTCAAATTAGTGCTGTGTCTGTCACAACCCGCGGGCATTAGCACAATGTTGTCTATATGGCTCACATAAACTAGCAGTCCCCTCTTGTGAAAAGCTAATAAAAAGCATGTGATAAGAGGCTGTCTGCAGGTTTAAAGGTTATAAAGTATATTAATATAACAATGAATCCCCAAATTATTCTTTCATGATTCAGCATGCAGTTTTAAACAACTAATTTACTTCACAATTGCTGAGAGAGAGAAAGAGAGAGAAAGAGAGAGAAAGAAAGAGAGAGAGAAAGAGAGAGAGAAAGAGAGAGAGAAAGAGAGAGAGAAAGAGAGAGAGAAAGAGAGAGAAAGAGAGAAAGAGAGAGAAAGAGAGAGAGAGAGAGAAAGAAAGAGAGAGAGAGAAAGAAAGAGAGCG
>NC_069505.1:554294022-554346522 GCF_027579735.1 Bombina bombina | reverse complement strand
GACTGTCCCTTTAAATGAACGCTGTTTTAGATTATAGTAAAACATAGAGGAAATAAAAAGGTAGCATACATAAAGATTTATTGCTCAATGAGTGGCAGCAACTTATACAGCTAGGTAGGTGACAACAAACCTTCACAAGCCTATCAAGAAAAAGTAGGTTTATTCAGCATAGACACATAAAGTCTGTAATACAGTCTGAAATATTCATTTTTTTAATTAAAAATATAATTAGACCTTATCAACATTTCCCTTTAACGATGAATAGTCTATTAACACTATGGCTTGTCACTTACGTTGCCAGGTTAGCAACATATTGGAAAGGGCAGATCTCTCCGGCAATGTGTTTATTAGAATCATTGTGTTTTTGCAATAATTAAGTCTTTCATTTCAGGAGACAATCAAATGGTAATTTTAAAAAAAAATATGAATGCCCAGATGTTAAACCGTGCCATCCAATGCTATAGAAAGAGACCACCTGAGATAAAGACAAAACAAAATTGTGTCATGGTTGCAAGCAACAAAAATGAAAGGTTAATGAGATAACTCTACAAAACTGGAATTTTTTAACAGAAGTGAAAAGACATAGATTATAGATGGGTGTAGTATAAATGCCAATAATCTGGTCTATAAGTTAAAGGGATATTTCAGAAAAAATAGGAATCCACATGGATACATTTCTGTTTTGAATAGAAACATTTTTTTGTAATAAACACGTATTAGCAAAAATGCTTCTAGTAAAAGCTATAGCGGTTTCAAAAGTGTATTTAAGTATGCACCGTGCGTCAGCATTTTAAACACAGCACTTGCTCAGAGAGCCTCATTTTCTGGTACCATCTGGTAATGACTCTGCAGCTGCAGTATTTAAAATGCTGGTGCACTGAGAATATCTAGCTATGCTTCATGTGCACGTGCAGAGAAAAATGCTCCCACTAAAACAGTTATAACTTTTACTAGCAGCATTCGTGCCAATACATGTATATAGTAAATATATTTCTATACAAAGATGTAGTTTACTTTGTGCATTTAAATTATGACTGGGATGTCCCTTTAAGAGAATCTGGCATTAAAATATATTAAGGGACCATTGAATATAGCAGAATTACAGATTGATAAATTCATAATAAAAAAAGACAATGCAATAGCACTTACTCTGAATCTCAAACGAACATTATATTTTTTTTTCTAATAAATTTCAAAATCCTTTCATTTTCCTGCACTCTGTATCATGTGACAGCCATCAGCCAATCACAAATATACGAATAGTCTGTGAACTCTTGCACATGCTCAGTAGGAAATAGTGCTTCAGAAAGTGTGCATATAAAATGACTCTGCAGAATTTGGTATTGAAAGTAAACTGGGAAATCTGTGAAATTTGCATGCTCTATCTGAATCATGAAAATGTATTTTTTATTTTATTGTCCCTTTAATTTGCAGTTATAAAACATTTTTGTTGTTGTTATTTTATTGTTTACTGGGAAGTTTTAGTTAGCTTTTTCATGGACTTTAAAGTCATTTTATATATGCGTAGTATACTGTATATACCAACATTTGTACACTGCACTGCTGAAATCTAAATCTAAAATAACCAGTTTGAATCAATTAAAAACTGTCATAACACAGGTTTATCACAAACATTTTAAAAAATGTATCTAATGTTTTTCTACAAAATTCTCCATTAAAGAGACAGTCTAGTCAAATTTAAACTTCAGATTGGGCATGCAATTTTAAACAACTTTCCAATTTACTTTTATCATCAAATTTGCTTTGTTCTTTTGGTATTCTTTGTTGAAAGCTAAACCTAGGTAGGCTCATATGCTAATTTTATAAACCCCTGAAGGCCGTCTCTTATCTCAGTGCATTTGGACAGTTTTTTACAGTTAGACAGTGCAAGTGCATGTGTATCATATAGATAACATTGTGCTCACTCCTACTGAGTTATTTATGAGTCAGCACTTATTGGCTAAAATGCAAGTCTGTCAAAAGAACTAAGATAAGGGGGCAGTCTGCAGTGGCTTAGATACAAGGTAACCACAGAGGTAAAAAGTATATTAATATAACCGTGTTGGTTATGCAAAACTGAGGAATCGGTAATAAAGGGATTATCTAACAATAACAATTCTGGAGTAGACTGTCCCTTTAAAATCTCTAGGAATTTTTTTTGTATATAAATCATTTGGTAAACTTTTCAAATGGATTGTGATTGACCCTATAGTTAACAAAATGTGCACTGATTTGCAATCCATCAATACACCATTTGAAAATCTTAATGAATATTGTTTATTTTAGCTCTTTTGCTTTGCCCAGTTAGGTACAACTATAACTGATGTACTGCACTGATCAATCAATACAGGGTGCACTCCAGCCTCTCTGGGGGTAGTGTAAATAACACTCTTTTTAGAGGTAAATTACAGAAAAAGTAGGCAAAAAAACCGAAAAAAATATTTTATCCTTTTTAACACACAATACCAGGGGCGTATTTTGGCCTAGGCAAACAAGGCATTTGCCTAGGGCGGCAGATTTAGAGGGAGAAGCACTTTTTTGTGGCTGTATTTGTAAGAAGCTTACAGTTATTTTAGAAGAATACAGGTATATAATCTGAGATTTTGCCCAAAGAACTTACATTCTAGGGGGTATAATAAGAGACTGCCCATGGAGCTTACCGTTTAGAGGTAGCGCTGAACCTTTCTTTTTATTTAGCTAGCTATTAGCTTTAGTTCTGTTGGCTTTCAGCACTTAGTATTGTGTTTGGGGAAGGATTGTTTCTAGAAATCTGTGTTTGTTTTGTTTTTTTATACATATTGCAGCAATAGATATATGTTTGTTTGTGTATGTCTGTGTGCGTGTGTGTGTGCATGTGTATAACTCTGTGTGTGTGTGCGCATGTGTATAACTCTGTGTGTGTGTGTGTCTGCATGTGTATAACTGTGTGTGTGTGCGCATGTGTATAACTGTGTGTGTGTGCGCATGTGTATAACTGTGTGTGTGTGCGCATGTGTATAACTGTGTGTGTGTGCGCATGTGTATAACTGTGTGTGTGTGCGCATGTGTATAACTGTGTGTGTGTGCGCATGTGTATAACTGTGTGTGTGTGCATGTGTATAACTGTGTGTGTGTGCATGTGTATAACTGTGTGTGTGTGTGCGCATGTGTATAACTGTGTGTGTGTGCATGTGTATAACTGTGTGTGTGTGCATGTGTATAACTGTGTGTGTGTGCATGTGTATAACTGTGTGTGTGCGCATGTGTATAACTCTGTGTGTGTGCGCATGTGTATAACTGTGTGTGTGCATGTGTATAACTGTGTGTGTGTGCGCATGTGTATAACTGTGTGTGTGTGCATGTGTATAACTGTGTGTGTGTGCATGTGTATAACTGTGTGTGTGTGCATGTGTATAACTGTGTGTGTGTGCATGTGTATAACTGTGTGTGTGTGCGCATGTGTATAACTGTGTGTGTGTGCATGTGTATAACTGTGTGTGTGTGCATGTGTATAACTGTGTGTGTGTGTGCGCATGTGTATAACTGTGTGTGTGTGCATGTGTATAACTGTGTGTGTGTGCATGTGTATAACTGTGTGTGTGTGCATGTGTATAACTCTGTGTGTGTGTGTGCATGTGTATAACTGTGTGTGTGCGCATGTGTATAACTGTGTGTGTGCGCATGTGTATAACTCTGTGTGTGTGTGTATAACTTTGTGTGTGTATCTGTATAACTCTGTGTGTGCGCATGTGTATAACTGTGTGTGTGCGCATGTGTATAACTCTGTGTGTGTGTGTATAACTCTGTGTGTGTGCATGTGTATAATTCTGTGTGTGCGCATGTGTATAACTGTGTGTGTGCGCATGTGTATAACTGTGTGTGTGTGCATGTGTATAACTGTGTGTGTGCATGTGTATAACTGTGTGTGTGTGCATGTGTATAACTGTGTGTGTGCGCATGTGTATAACTGTGTGTGTGTGCGCATGTGTATAACTCTGTGTGTGCGCATGTGTATAACTGTGTGTGTGCATGTGTATAACTGTGTGTGTGTGTATGTGTATAACTCTGTGTGTGCGCATGTGTATAACTGTGTGTGTGCGCATGTGTATAACTCTGTGTGTGTGTGCATGTGTATAACTCTGTGTGTGCGCATGTGTATAACTCTGTGTGTGTGTGCGCATGTGTATAACTCTGTGTGTGCGCATGTGTATAACTCTGTGTGTGCGCATGTGTATAACTCTGTGTGTGTGTGCATGTGTATAACTCTGTGTGTGCGCATGTGTATAACTCTGTGTGTGTGTGCATGTGTATAACTATGTGTGTGCATGTGTATAACTCTGTGTGTGTGCATGTGTATAACTGTGTGTGTGTGCATGTGTATAACTGTGTGTGTGTGCATGTGTATAACTGTGTGTGTGTGCATGTGTATAACTGTGTGTGTGTGCATGTGTATAACTGTGTGTGTGTGCATGTGTATAACTGTGTGTGTGTGCATGTGTATAACTGTGTGTGTGTGCATGTGTATAACTCTGTGTGTGTGTGCATGTGTATAACTGTGTGTGTGTGCATGTGTATAACTGTGTGTGTGTGCATGTGTATAACTGTGTGTGTGTGCATGTGTATAACTGTGTGTGCATGTGTATAACTGTGTGTGTGTGCATGTGTATAACTGTGTGTGTGTGCATGTGTATAACTCTGTGTGTGTGTGCGCATGTGTATAACTGTGTGTGTGTGCATGTGTATAACTGTGTGTGTGTGCATGTGTATAACTGTGTGTGTGTGCATGTGTATAACTGTGTGTGTGTGCATGTGTATAACTGTGTGTGTGTGCATGTGTATAACTGTGTGTGTGTGTGCGCATGTGTATAACTGTGTGTGTGTGCATGTGTATAACTGTGTGTGTGTGCATGTGTATAACTGTGTGTGTGTGCATGTGTATAACTGTGTGTGTGTGCATGTGTATAACTGTGTGTGTGTGCATGTGTATAACTGTGTGTGTGTGCATGTGTATAACTGTGTGTGTGTGCATGTGTATAACTGTGTGTGTGTGCATGTGTATAACTCTGTGTGTGTGTGTGCATGTGTATAACTGTGTGTGTGCGCATGTGTATAACTGTGTGTGTGTGCATGTGTATAACTGTGTGTGTGTGCATGTGTATAACTCTGTGTGTGTGTGTGCATGTGTATAACTGTGTGTGTGTGCATGTGTATAACTGTGTGTGTGTGCATGTGTATAACTGTGTGTGTGTGCGCATGTGTATAACTCTGTGTGTGTGTGCGCATGTGTATAACTGTGTGTGTGTGCATGTGTATAACTCTGTGTGTGTGCATGTGTATAACTCTGTGTGTGTGCATGTGTATAACTGTGTGTGTGTGCATGTGTATAACTCTGTGTGTGTGTGCGCATGTGTATAACTGTGTGTGTGCATGTGTATAACTGTGTGTGTGCATGTGTATAACTCTGTGTGTGTGTGTATAACTCTGTGTGTGTGTGTGCATGTGTATAACTGTGTGTGTGTGTGTGCGTGTGTGTGCGCATGTGTATAACTCTGTGTGTGTGTGTGCATGTGTATAACTGTGTGTGTGTGCATGTGTATAACTCTGTGTGTGTGTGCGCATGTGTATAACTCTGTGTGTGTGTGCGCATGTGTATAACTGTGTGTGTGTGCGCATGTGTATAACTGTGTGTGTGTGCATGTGTATAACTCTGTGTGTGTGTGCGCATGTGTATAACTGTGTGTGTGTGCATGTGTATAACTCTGTGTGTGTGTGTGCGCATGTGTATAACTGTGTGTGTGCGCATGTGTATAACTCTGTGTGTGTGTGCGCATGTGTATAACTGTGTGTGTGCGCATGTGTATAACTCTGTGTGTGTGTGCGCATGTGTATAACTGTGTGTGTGTGCATGTGTATAACTCTGTGTGTGTGTGCGCATGTGTATAACTGTGTGTGTGTGCATGTGTATAACTCTGTGTGTGTGTGTGCATGTGTATAACTGTGTGTGTGTGCATGTGTATAACTCTGTGTGTGTGTGTGCATGTGTATAACTGTGTGTGTGTGCATGTGTATAACTCTGTGTGTGTGTGTGTCTGCATGTGTATAACTCTGTGTGTGTGTGTGCATGTGTATAACTCTGTGTGTGTGTGTGCATGTGTATAACTCTGTGTGTGTGTGTGCATGTGTATAACTCTGTGTGTGTGTGTGTGTGCATGTGTATAACTCTGTGTGTGTGTGTGCATATGTATAACTCTGTGTGTGTGTGTATAACTGTGTGTGTGTGTGCGCATGTGTATAACTCTGTGTGTGTGTGTATAACTGTGTGTGTGTGCGCATGTGTATAACTGTGTGTGTGTGTGCATGTGTATAACTCTGTGTGTGTGTGTATAACTGTGTGTGTGTGCGCATGTGTATAACTCTTGGTGTGTGTGTATAACTATGTGTGTGCATGTGTATAACTCTGTGTGTGCGCATGTGTATAACTGTGTGTGTGCATATGTATAACTCTGTGTGTGTGTGTGTGCATGTGTATAACTCTTGGTGTGTGTGTATAACTATGTGTGTGCATGTGTATAACTCTGTGTGTGCGCATGTGTATAACTGTGTGTGTGCATATGTATAACTCTGTGTGTGTGTGTGTGTGTGTGCATGTGTATAACTCTGTGTGTGTGTGTATAACTGTGTGTGTGTGTGCATATGTATAACTCTGTGTGTGTGTGTATAACTGTGTGTGTGTGTGCATATGTATAACTCTGTGTGTGTGTGTATAACTGTGTGTGTGTGTGCATATGTATAACTCTGTGTGTGTGTGTATAACTGTGTGTGTGTGCGCATGTGTATAACTCTTGGTGTGTGTGTATAACTATGTGTGTGCATGTGTATAACTCTGTGTGTGCGCATGTGTATAACTGTGTGTGTGCATATGTATAACTCTGTGTGTGTGTGTGTGTGTGTGCATGTGTATAACTCTGTGTGTGTGTGTATAACTATGTGTGTGTGTGTATAACTCTGTGTGTGTGCATGTGTATAACTCTGTGTGTGTGCATATGTATAACTCTGTGTGTGTGTGTGTGTGTGTGTGCATGTGTATAACTCTGTGTGTGTGTGTATAACTATGTGTGTGCATGTGTATAACTCTGTGTGTGCGCATGTGTATAACTGTGTGTGTGCATATGTATAACTCTGTGTGTGTGTGTGTGTGTGTGCATGTGTATAACTCTGTGTGTGTGTGTATAACTATGTGTGTGCATGTGTATAACTCTGTGTGTGCGCATGTGTATAACTCTGTGTGTGCGCATGTGTATAACTGTGTGTGTGCATATGTATAACTCTGTGTGTGTGTGTGTGTGTGTGCATGTGTATAACTCTGTGTGTGTGTGTATAACTATGTGTGTGCATGTGTATAACTCTGTGTGTGCGCATGTGTATAACTGTGTGTGTGCATATGTATAACTCTGTGTGTGCGCATGTGTATAACTGTGTGTGTGCATATGTATAACTCTGTGTGTGTGTGTGTCTGCATGTGTATAACTGTGTGTGTGTGCGCATGTGTATAACTGTGTGTGTGTGCGCATGTGTATAACTGTGTGTGTGTGCATGTGTATAACTCTGTGTGTGTGTGTGTCTGCATGTGTATAACTGTGTGTGTGTGCGCATGTGTATAACTGTGTGTGTGTGCATGTGTATAACTGTGTGTGTGTGCATGTGTATAACTGTGTGTGTGTGCATGTGTATAACTGTGTGTGTGTGTGTGCATATGTATAACTCTGTGTGTGTGTGTGTGTGTGCATGTGTATAACTCTGTGTGTGTGTGTATAACTATGTGTGTGCATGTGTATAACTGTGTGTGTGTGTGCATGTGTATAACTCTGTGTGTGCGCATGTGTATAACTGTGTGTGTGCATATGTATAACTCTGAGTGTGTGTGTATAACTGTGTGTGTGCATGTGTATAACTCTGTGTGTGTGTGTATAACTTTGTGTGTGTATGTGTATAATTCTGTGTGTGTGTGCATGTGTATAACTGTGTGTGTGCGCATGTGTATAACTGTGTGTGTGCATATGTATAACTCTGTGTGTGTGTGTCTGTGTGTGCATGTGTATAACTCTGTGTGTGTGTGTATAACTTTGTGTGTGTATGTGTATAACTCTGTGTGTGCGCATGTGTATAACTCTGTGTGTGTGCATGTGTATAACTCTGTGTGTGCGCATGTGTATAACTGTGTGTGTGCATATGTATAACTCTGTGTGTGTGTGTATAACTATGTGTGTGCATGTATATAACTCTGTGTGTGCGCATGTGTATAACTGTGTGTGTGCATATGTATAACTCTGTGTGTGTGTGTGTGTGTGTGCATGTGTATAACTCTGTGTGTGTGTGTATAACTATGTGTGTGCATGTGTATAACTCTGTGTGTGCGCATGTGTATAACTCTGTGTGTGCGCATGTGTATAACTGTGTGTGTGCATATGTATAACTCTGTGTGTGTGTGTGTGTGTGTGCATGTGTATAACTCTGTGTGTGTGTGTATAACTATGTGTGTGCATGTGTATAACTCTGTGTGTGCGCATGTGTATAACTGTGTGTGTGCATATGTATAACTCTGTGTGTGCGCATGTGTATAACTGTGTGTGTGCATATGTATAACTCTGTGTGTGTGTGTGTCTGCATGTGTATAACTGTGTGTGTGTGCGCATGTGTATAACTGTGTGTGTGTGCGCATGTGTATAACTGTGTGTGTGTGCATGTGTATAACTCTGTGTGTGTGTGTGTCTGCATGTGTATAACTGTGTGTGTGTGCGCATGTGTATAACTGTGTGTGTGTGCATGTGTATAACTGTGTGTGTGTGCATGTGTATAACTGTGTGTGTGTGCATGTGTATAACTGTGTGTGTGTGTGTGCATATGTATAACTCTGTGTGTGTGTGTGTGTGTGCATGTGTATAACTCTGTGTGTGTGTGTATAACTATGTGTGTGCATGTGTATAACTCTGTGTGTGCGCATGTGTATAACTGTGTGTGTGCATATGTATAACTCTGTGTGTGTGTGTCTGTGTGTGCATGTGTATAACTCTGTGTGTGTGTGTATAACTATGTGTGTGCATGTGTATAACTCTGTGTGTGTGCATGTGTATAACTCTGTGTGTGTGTGTATAACTATGTGTGTGCATGTGTATAACTCTGTGTGTGTGCATGTGTATAACTCTGTGTGTGTGTGTATAACTCTGTGTGTGCGCATGTGTATAACTGTGTGTGTGCATATGTATAACTCTGTGTGTGTGTGTGTGTGTGTGCATGTGTATAACTCTGTGTGTGTGTGTATAACTATGTGTGTGCATGTGTATAACTCTGTGTGTGCGCATGTGTATAACTGTGTGTGTGCATATGTATAACTCTGTGTGTGTGTGTATAACTATGTGTGTGCATGTATATAACTCTGTGTGTGCGCATGTGTATAACTGTGTGTGTGCATATGTATAACTCTGTGTGTGTGTGTGTGTGTGTGCATGTGTATAACTCTGTGTGTGCGCATGTGTATAACTCTGTGTGTGCGCATGTGTATAACTGTGTGTGTGCATATGTATAACTCTGTGTGTGTGTGTCTGTGTGTGCATGTGTATAACTCTGTGTGTGTGTGTGTATAACTTTGTGTGTGTGTGTGTATAACTCTGTGTGTGTGTGTATAACTCTGTGTGTGTATGTGTATAATTCTGTGTGTGTGTGTATAACTATGTGTGTGCATGTATATAACTCTGTGTGTGCGCATGTGTATAACTGTGTGTGTGCATATGTATAACTCTGTGTGTGTGTGTCTGTGTGTGCATGTGTATAACTCTGTGTGTGTGTGTATAACTATGTGTGTGCATGTGTATAACTCTGTGTGTGTGTGTCTGTGTGTGCATGTGTATAACTCTGTGTGTGCGCATGTGTATAACTGTGTGTGTGCATATGTATAACTCTGTGTGTGTGTGTCTGTGTGTGCATGTGTATAACTCTGTGTGTGTGTGTGTATAACTTTGTGTGTGTGTGTGTATAACTCTGTGTGTGTGCATGTGTATAACTCTGTGTGTGTGCATGTGTATAACTCTGTGTGTGTGTGTGTATAACTTTGTGTGTGTGTGTGTATAATTCTGTGTGTGTGTGTGCATGTGTATAACTCTTGGTGTGTGTGTATAACTCTTTGTGTGTGTGTATAACTGTGTGTGTGCATGTGTATAACTCTGTGTGTGTGTGTGTATAACTCTGTGTGTGTGTGTATAACTGTGTGTGTGTATATGTATAACTTTGTGTGTGTATGTGTATAACTCTGTGTGTGTGTGTGTGCATGTGTATAACTCTTGGTGTGTGTGTATAACTATGTGTGTGCATGTGTATAACTCTGTTTGTGCGCATGTGTATAACTGTGTGTGTGCATATGTATAACTCTGTCTGTGTGTGCATGTGTATAACTCTGTGTGTGTGTGTGTATAACTTTGTGTGTGTGTGTGTATAACTCTGTGTGTGTGCATGTGTATAACTCTGTGTGTGTGTGTGTATAACTTTGTGTGTGTGTGTGTATAATTCTGTGTGTGTGTGTGCATGTGTATAACTCTTGGTGTGTGTGTATAACTGTGTGTGTGTGTATAACTGTGTGTGTGTGTGTATAACTCTGTGTGTGTGTGTATAACTGTGTGTGTGTATATGTATAACTTTGTGTGTGTATGTGTATAACTCTGTGTGTGTGTGTGTGCATGTGTATAACTCTTGGTGTGTGTGTATAACTGTGTGTGTGCGCATGTGTATAACTGTGTGTGTGTGCATGTGTATAACTCTGTGTGTGCGCATGTGTATAACTGTGTGTGTGCATATGTATAACTCTGTGTGTGTGTGTGTCTGTGTGTGCATGTGTATAACTCTGTGTGTGTGTGTATAACTTTGTGTGTGTATGTGTATAATTCTGTGTGTGTGTGTGCATATGTATAACTCTGTGTGTGTGTGTGTCTGTGTGTGCATGTGTATAACTCTGTGTGTGTGTGTATAACTTTGTGTGTGTATGTGTATAATTCTGTGTGTGTGTGTGCATATGTATAACTCTGTGTGTGTGTGTGTGCATGTGTATAACTCTGTGTGTGTGTGTATAACTATGTGTGTGCATGTGTATAACTCTGTGTGTGTGCATATGTATAACTCTGTGTGTGTGTGTGTGCATGTGTATAACTCTGTGTGTGTGTGTATAACTATGTGTGTGCATGTGTATAACTCTGTGTGTGCGCATGTGTATAACTGTGTGTGTGCATATGTATAACTCTGTGTGTGTGTGTCTGTGTGTGCATGTGTATAACTCTGTGTGTGTGTGTATAACTATGTGTGTGCATGTGTATAACTCTGTGTGTGCGCATGTGTATAACTGTGTGTGTGCATATGTATAACTCTGTGTGTGTGTGTCTGTGTGTGCATGTGTATAACTCTGTGTGTGTGTGTATAACTATGTGTGTGCATGTGTATAACTCTGTGTGTGCGCATGTGTATAACTGTGTGTGTGCATATGTATAACTCTGAGTGTGTGTGTCTGTGTGTGCATGTGTATAACTCTGTGTGTGTGTGTATAACTTTGTGTGTGTATGTGTATAATTCTGTGTGTGTGTGCATGTGTATAACTCTGTGTGTGCGCATGTGTATAACTGTGTGTGTGCATATGTATAACTCTGTGTGTGTGTGTCTGTGTGTGCATGTGTATAACTCTGTGTGTGTGTGTATAACTTTGTGTGTGTATGTGTATAATTCTGTGTGTGTGCATGTGTATAACGCTGTGTGTGTGTGTGTGCATGTGTATAACTCTGTGTGTGTGTGTGCATATGTATAACTCTGTGTGTGTGTGTGTGCATGTGTATAACTCTGTGTGTGTGTGCGCATGTGTATAACTCTGTGTGTGTGTGTATAACTATGTGTGTGCATGTGTATAACTCTGTGTGTGCGCATGTGTATAACTGTGTGTGTGCATATGTATAACTCTGAGTGTGTGTGTATAACTGTGTGTGTGCATGTGTATAACTCTGTGTGTGTGTGTGTATAACTTTGTGTGTGTGTGTGTATAACTATGTGTGTGCATGTGTATAACTCTGTGTGTGCGCATGTGTATAACTGTGTGTGTGCATATGTATAACTCTGTGTGTGTGTGTCTGTGTGTGCATGTGTATAACTCTGTGTGTGTGTGTGTATAACTTTGTGTGTGTGTGTGTATAACTCTGTGTGTGTGCATGTGTATAACTCTGTGTGTGTGCATGTGTATAACTCTGTGTGTGTGTGTATAACTTTGTGTGTGTGTGTGTATAATTCTGTGTGTGTGTGTGCATGTGTATAACTCTTGGTGTGTGTGTATAACTCTTTGTGTGTGTGTATAACTGTGTGTGTGCATGTGTATAACTCTGTGTGTGTGTGTATAACTCTGTGTGTGTGTGTATAACTGTGTGTGTGTATATGTATAACTTTGTGTGTGTATGTGTATAACTCTGTGTGTGTGTGTGTGCATGTGTATAACTCTTGGTGTGTGTGTATAACTGTGTGTGTGTGCATGTGTATAACTCTGTGTGTGTGTGCATGTGTATAACTCTGTGTGTGCGCATGTGTATAACTGTGTGTGTGCATATGTATAACTCTGTGTGTGTGTGTCTGTGTGTGCATGTGTATAACTCTGTGTGTGTGTGTATAACTTTGTGTGTGTATGTGTATAATTCTGTGTGTGTGTGTGCATATGTATAACTCTGTGTGTGTGTGTATAACTATGTGTGTGTGTGTATAACTATGTGTGTGCATGTGTATAACTCTGTGTGTGTGCATATGTATAACTCTGTGTGTGTGTGTCTGTGTGTGCATGTGTATAACTCTGTGTGTGTGTGTATAACTATGTGTGTGCATGTGTATAACTCTGTGTGTGCGCATGTGTATAACTGTGTGTGTGCATATGTATAACTCTGTGTGTGTGTGTCTGTGTGTGCATGTGTATAACTCTGTGTGTGTGTGTGTATAACTTTGTGTGTGTGTGTGTATAACTCTGTGTGTGTGCATGTGTATAACTCTGTGTGTGTGTGTGTATAACTTTGTGTGTGTGTGTGTATAATTCTGTGTGTGTGTGTGTATAATTCTGTGTGTGTGTGTGTATAACTCTGTGTGTGTGTGTATAACTGTGTGTGTGTATATGTATAACTTTGTGTGTGTATGTGTATAACTCTGTGTGTGTGCATGTGTATAACTCTGTGTGTGTGTGTGTGTATAACTTTGTGTGTGTGTGTGTATAATTCTGTGTGTGTGTGTGCATGTGTATAACTCTGTGTGTGTGCATGTGTATAACTCTGTGTGTGTGTGTGTGTATAACTTTGTGTGTGTGTGTGTATAATTCTGTGTGTGTGTGTGCATGTGTATAACTCTGTGTGTGTGTGTATAACTCTTTGTGTGTGTGTATAACTGTGTGTGTGCATGTGTATAACTCTGTGTGTGTGTGTATAACTCTGTGTGTGTGTGTATAACTGTGTGTGTGTATATGTATAACTTTGTGTGTGTATGTGTATAACTCTGTGTGTGTGTGTGTGCATGTGTATAACTCTTGGTGTGTGTGTATAACTGTGTGTGTGCGCATGTGTATAACTCTGTGTGTGTGCGCATGTGTATAACTGTGTGTGTGTGTGTGCGTGTGTGCATGTGTATAACTCTGTGTGTGTGTGTGCGTGCATGTGTATAACTGTGTGTGTATGTGCATAACTCTGTGTGCGTGTATAACTCTGTGTGTGTATGAACATTTATTTTGGAAATCCCATAAAAATTTTTTACTCCCTGATCAAAAAATATTATGGCCAAAGCAGCCTAGAACCTTGGGGTGGGGGCAGTAGAATTGTGATTGCCCAAAACCTAAATACACCACTTCACAATACTAAACCTCAATCTGAGTGCTGCATATGATCTGTGTTTTATAGAACAACAAATGTGTAACTATCATGGGAGATGGGGGTGTGGTCGGCACTGAGATAGTCACCCCCAGAGGCCGCTTCCAAATCCTATAATTACAGAAACGTGCATAAATGTGTGTGTGTGTCTATATCTATCTAAAGAAAAGAAAAAAGGAAATCGTGCAGAAAAAAGACATAGTAAAACCACAATGAAGTAGTCTTTCTTGTTATATGTGTTTGAAATCTCTAATCCTGCTACTGACGGTTCGTGAAAAAATACTTTAATATATTAAAATTAAAGAGATATGAAACCCAACAAATTGATTTCATGATTCAGACAGAGCATGTAAATTTTAAACAACTTTCCAATTTACTTATGGGGGCATATCTATCAAGGTCCGTATGGAGCTTGATGCCCCGTGTTTCTGGCGAGCCTGCAGACTCGCCAGAAACAGCAGATACGAAGCAGCAGTCACAAAGACCGTTGCTCCATAACCTGTCCGCCTGCTCTGAGCAGGCGGACAGACATCGCCGGAAATCAACCCGATCGAGTACGATCGGGTTGATTGACACCCCCCTGCTGGCGGCTGATTGGCCGCGAGTCTGCAGGGGGTGGCGTTGCACCAGCAGCTCTTGTGAGCTGCTGGTGCAATGCTGAATACGGCGAGCGTATTGCTCGCCGTATTCAGCGAGGTCTGGCGGACCTGATCCGCACTGCCGGATCAGGTCCGCTAGAGGCCATGGTATCAACTTTGCTTTTCTCCTGGTATCCTTTGTAGAAGGAGAAACAATGCACTATTGGCAGCAGGCGGAACACATTTGGTGAACCAATGAAAAGAGGCATTTATGTGCAATCACCAATCAGCAGATAGTTCACAGTAATGCATTGCTGTACCTAGGTCTGCTTTTCAACTAAGGATTCCAAGAGAATGATTCAAAGTAGATAATAGAAATACATTGGAGTTGTTTAAAATCACATGTTCTGTCTGAATCATGAAATAACATGTTTGGGTTTCATGTCCCTTTAAATCATATTAGATCCATTTAATTAGAGATTTTACATTAATAGCTTAGAACCTTGCTTTTCAAACAAAGATACCAAAAGAACGAAGAAAAATTGATAATAGGTGTAAATTAGAAAGTTGCTTAAAATTCCTGCTCTATCTGAATCATGAAAGTTTAATTTTGACTAGACTCTTCCTTTAACTACAAATATGTTAGATCTAGGCTACAGCTCATATTCCTTTTATCAGATTTTAAAATGATTTTTAAATAATAATTTTCTACAAAACACATCCACTGGTTTGTCAATGGTCACAAGTAACTGGCACAAGGTGCCTGCAAGACTTAGTTTTATGCACACAGCTTTAGGGTGTATTCACTGTTATAAATATGTGGAGGAAACACAGTTTATATTAATAAAAATAAAGCACATGATTACCAGTAACTTCAATGCTAGCTCCAGTAATGTATTTACTATCATCTGATGCCAAGAAAGCACAGACGTCAGCAACATCTGCGTAAAAAAAACAGAAAGCAAATTCTATATTTCACAAACATAATAAAGACACAAAACATCCTACAGTATTAATAAATTAAGGTAGATGTTCCAGGAGGGGTTGATCAAATGAACTGTGATATTAAAAAACTAGAGGACTGGTCAAATAAATGGGATCTGAAATGTAATATTACCAAGAGCAAAATTATGCATATAGGATCCAAAAACCCAAAGGCCAATTATAGTCTCAATGGTACATTACTGACTGTAACTAACGAAGAAAGGGACTTGGGAATTATTATTTAAAATTTGGTACACAATGCAGCAGTGCAGCCAGTAAGGCCAGTTGAATACTTGGTTGCATTGGGAGAGGTATTAGTAGCAGAAATAGCAAGGTTCTTATGCACTTTACAGATGATTAGTTAGGCCAAATCTGGAATACTGTGTACAGGTCTGGAGACCATATCTTCAGTAAGATATAAATAAACTAGAAGCTGTCCAAAGGAGGGCTACTAAAATGGTACATGGTCTAAAATATAAAACGTACAAATAAAGACTCCATGATCTAAATATGTATAGTTTAGAGGAGAGAATGGAAAGAGGTGACATGATAGAAACCTTCAAATATATGTAGGGACTTAATAAAGAAGAAGCTGAAAGCATTTTGCACAAAAAATAAATGCCAAAACAAGGGGTCACAATATAAAGTTAGAGGGTAGTAGATTCAGTAGAAACTTGAGTAAGCGTTTTTTTACAGAAAGGGTGGTGGATACATGGAATAAACTTCCATTTGAGGTGGTAAACACAAAGACTGTAAAGGAATTAAAAAATGCCTGGGACATGCATAAGGCTATCCTAAGGAAAAAGTAACATGTAATATGGGTAGACTTGATGGGCCTTTTTGGTTCTTATCTACCGTCAAATTTTATGTTCCTATGTCAAAATCCAAGGCCAATATTACAGGAATCGAGGGCTCCATAGGGCCCCTATAAATATATGTAACATAGATGGAGCAATAAGGAAATAAATAGATGTGCTTGTGATTGGGTGAATGGGGTGAATTAGAGGGAGGGTAAGAATCAGTAAGGTGTGTGTGTAGAGAACCTTCTTTAGGTGTATAGCTGGTACTGATATTATATAAATGTCAGCAATGGATCTGTCTGTTTAATATCCCCTACTCTGTTTAGGTCCTGGTTTTATAGTGAAACTAAAGATAATCTAAATCTGCCCATAACCCAGTACCATCAAACATGCCCACGGAGCACCTAACTCCGCCTATCAACTGCCTTGTCACACCCTTTGACTCCTCCTCTGAGCAACCCAACTAAATACCCTTGACTCAAGCTTGAGATGGAGAGGTCCACATTTGTATTTTGCCCTGATACATATCAGGGTCAAGTCTTCAGGTACAAAACTGTAAAGGGTCCTTAAAGGGTAGAGGCACCCCTCGTGACATGCAGAGAACTGCTGGTCCCGAGTAGAAACTGCAGCTAAGCAGCGCTAGTCACACAGCTCTTGGAAAGTAACGTGTTCAAATAAGAAATGATGTGATTAGGGAAAGATTAAAATGTAATAACATGGTATGGAGTAGAGGAAGGAACTTATTTGTTTGATATTAGGGAGCCTAGAAAGTATTAAAAATACATTGCTATAAATCACTTACCGTCAGGATGACCAAGTCGGCCCAAAGGGATCATTCCTGCAAACTAGTAAGAGAGATATCAGTCAAAAAGTGCTGGGGAAGAGTTAGTCATGAGGAAAGAGAGCGCTACAGACAGAAGAAGGTATTAGACAGCTATTACACATTGCTAAAAGCACAACTGTCATATAGTACTCAAGACACGTGTACGCCCCTGAGCCTACCTCAGTATGCTTTCATGGAAAGGAGCTAGGTTTCAACAAAAGGGAGAAACAGGTACAATTGATAAAAACGTAAATTTGAATATCCAGATTAGCTACCCGAGGATGAGCGCATGCTTATAATTACGTAATTGTGTTCCAAAGATTCTTTTGAAACATCTGTTATATGCAATTACGTAACTGTGAGCATGCGCACGCCAAGATAGCTAATGGCGACAAGGTTGCTATTTTTTATAGAACACCGGCCCTGCCCAAAAAACAGGTATTTCAGAAAGGAAAGCAAAGTTGTTTTGTTTTTATGAAAAAGAGTTCAGAGAGGAGGACTCAGGAGAAATGAAAAGATAAAGAATCATATGTATGTGTTTCCAGGTCTAACCTTGTCCAGCACTTTCTGGGGGACTTTGTCGGTCATGGGGGTAGAGATGAATCCCGGCAGTACGGTGTTACATCGGATCCCGTACCTGCATGGAGAAGAAAACACAGTGATTGGAGACACATGACAGTTGTAATAGAGGCAGACAACAAACAGGCCGCCAGACTACAAACAGGTGGACAGACAACAAACAGGCGGTCAGACAACAAACAGGCGGACAGACAACAAACAGGCGGACAGACAACAAACAGGCGGACAGACAACAAACAGGCGGACAGACAACAAACAGGCGGACAGACAACAAACAGGCGGACAGACAACAAACAGGCGGCCAGACTACAAACAGGCGGCCAGACTGCAAACAGGTGGCCAGACTGCAAACAGGCGGACAGACAACAAACAGGCGGACAGACAACAAACAGGCGGACAGACAACAAACAGGCGGACAGACAACAAACAGGCGGACAGACAACAAACAGGCGGACAGACAACAAACAGGCGGACAGACAACAAACAGGCGGCCAGACTACAAACAGGCGGCCAGACTACAAACAGGCGGCCAGGCTACAAACAGGCGGCCAGGCTACAAACAGGCGGCCAGACTGCAAACAGGTGGCCAGACTACAAACAGGCGGCCAGACTACAAACAGGCGGCCAGACTACAAACAGGCGGACAGACAACAAACATGCGGACAGATAACAAAAAGGCGGTCAGACTACAAACAGACAGCCAGACAACAGGCAGCCAGACAACAAACAGGCGTACAGACTACAGACAGATGGTCTTACCTTGCGAGTTCCTTGGCTGCAGTCTTTGTAAAACCCTCTACTCCAGCTTTAGAGGCGGCGTAGTTAGATTGCCCTAGATTGCCCACCTGTAACAGCCAGTGTATTAACATTTGTTCTCAAATATTCCATTCAGTCTCATTTGGTCACATTAACTATTTCCTATAAAGTATTAAGGGACATTTTTAGTACAATTTGAAATGCAAAGCAATGTCCTTCAAATTGTAGAAGCCTTTTTATAATACACTTATGTCTTTAAAAAAAGTGTAGATTTAAAGTTATCCTGCTTTACTGCTAACTGTGCATGAAACCTGTGGCTTATATCGCCCTTGCTTGTGTGCACTCACATTTCAGGATCACGCTTGTGACATAACAAAAGTAGCAGCACCTGTGCGGGCAATTACATATGACTCTATGACCTACTTATAATACAAAGTGAATTGCACAACTGTGTTAGAATGAACTTATTCCTCTTTTCTACTTCCTGTCTATTTTAAAGTTTGTGTCATACATCTGGTACTGGCAATAATATCTCACTTGATCTTTTACCTTTAACTCTGACTTTGCGCTATATTATTCCTCATCCACCATTTATCCTCTGCTACTCTATACAAATACTCTATGCTACTCTATACAAATACATACATAGAGAGAAGCACTCTGCCATGAATGAACAACAGCTCAGTGGTTTGTTCTATGGCCCAGTTACCACATGGGAGTAGCTTGTTTTAGCCCAATTGTGCTTTTCACAGAGTAGAACTTTCCTGAAGCATATTAGTCTGATCCCATCTAACAAGGTCAGTCCAGCTCCTGAAATACCAGGCAATTCTCCTTTGAACAAGGGAAATGGCAACCCCAGACAATCGTTTTGGCCTTCTTTGTGAGGTGCAGCCATATTCCTCTAAGCACACTGGGCAAGGAGTCCACGTCTGGTTTCCCCTATCACCCTTAAGAAGACTTTCCCCAGGGTCATAATACAAATACATACAAAGAGAGAAGCAGTCTGCAAGGAATAAACTACAGCTCAGTAGCTTGTTCTATGGCCCGGTTACTACCTGGGAGTAGCTTCTTTCTGCCCAATTGTGCTTTTGACAGAGGAGAACTCTCCTGAAGTATATCAGTCTGATGCTGCCTAATAGGGTCAGTCCAGCCCTGAAATACCAGGCAATTCTCCTCTGAACAAGGGAAATGGCAACCTCAGACGATCGTTTTGGCCTTCCTTTTGCCTCGTCAGTGAGGTGTAGCCATATCCCTCTAAGCACATTGGGCAGGGAGTCCGTCTGGTTTCCCCCATCGGCCTTAGGGAGACTTTTCCCAGGGTCATATTACAAATACATACAAAGAGAGAAGCAGTCTGCCAGGAGTGAACAGCAGCTCAGTGGCTTGTTCTATGGCCAGTTACTAACTGGGAGTAGTTTCTTTTAGCCCAATTGTGCTTTTAACAGAGGTCAACTCTCCTGAAGTATATCAGTCTGATCCCGCCTAACAAGGTCAGTCCAGCCCTAAAATACCAGGCAATTCTCCTTTGAACAAGGACAATGGCAAACCCAGACCATTTTTTCAGCCTCCTTTGGGTCTCGTCAGTGAGGTGCAGCCATATCCCTCTAAGCACATTGGTCTAGGAGTCCACATATGGGTTCCCCATCACCCTTCGGGAGACTCTTCTCTTGTTCAGAGAGAGATTGCCTTGTATTTCAGGGCTGGGCTGTACTGTTTAGTCTAGATCAGACTAATATACTACAGGAAAGTTCTTCTCTGGGTAAAAAGAGGCTGCTTTTGGAGTGGTAACTAGACATAGAAAAAGCTATTACTCTCTATTGTTCAATCTCTGAATGCTTCTCTCTTTTTGTGTACTTATCTATACTAGTCACTACCCAAGTTTTTATTAGCTTTTCTTAACTCCTCTCGTATTTCACCTGTCCTATGTCAATCTTTTAGACTTCCATCTACACAGCCTTCTGCAACTGCACAGTGCACACCCTATATATATATATATATATATATATATATATATATATAAATTTGTCTGTAAATGTCTCCTAATACTCCACTAGCCACTTCATTCTGACATACACCTCCCAGAACTATCTTCCTCAGTCTCTTAGACTCTACCCCATTGTATAAACCTTTAAATTCTCACTCTAAACCAACCTATTAAGAGAAGCATTCTACTTCTCTTCATAAAGTTCCTGACTTAAACAAAAGACCAACTCTCCAAGGTGAACCACTTGATCTCCTTATCAAAACCAGACAACTAGGCCACCCAAAACCTTCTACCGCCCCTTGTTCTTTAACAATTACTCCTTAGATGGTAAGGTCTCTAGAAGACAGGACCTTCAAGTCCATCAGACTCAGTTTTCATATGCCTTGCATTTATTTACCCATTACACCAGGGGTCAGCAACCTTGGCACCCTAGATGTTTCAGAACTACATTTCCCATGATACTCAGCCAGCCTAAAGTGTGTCTGAGCATCATGGGAAATGTAGTTCCAAATAATCTGGGGTGCCAAAGTTGCTGACCCCTGCATTACACCATGTATAGCGCTATAGAATATAATGGCACGGTACAAATAACTGATGATAAGAATCTCTTGTCACACAAAGTCTCACCTTCCCGATAATACTCCCAATATTGATAATTGATCCTTTATTTTGTCCGCTGGCCACAAGGCCCCGAGCCACAGCTTGTGTTATAAGAAACGGGCCCTACAGAGAAACAAGAGATATAAGTATGAGGGTTCAGCTCACAGCAACAGAGCTCTTCTGCCCTAAATGAACATTGGACAATAAAGTGATTTTATATCAAATATGTTAACGAGACAGTAAACACCTTAAAGGGACATGAAACCCCAAATTGTTCTTTCATGATTCAGATAGAGAATTACCATGTTAAACAATTTTCTAATTTACTTCTATTATCAAATTTGTTTCATTCTCTTGGTATCATTTGTTGAAGGAGCAGCAATGCACTACTGGTTTCTAACTGAACACATGGGTGAGCCAATCACAATCGGTATATATATATATATATATATATATATATACAGCTATGGCTTCAACTATCACCTCTATGCTGATGATACCCAGATCGACCTCTCCACCCCCGCACTCCCTCTGTCAAGGCTCACATCAGCAACTGCTTATCTGGCATTTCTTCCTGGATGGCCTCTCACCACCTAAAAATAAACATGTCCAAGTCCAAACTACTTCTAATCCCCCCCTCTAACTTTACTCTAGTTTCTAATTTTTCTATCACCGTTGGCGGCACCACTATCGCCCCATCACCCCAAGTCCGCTGCCTTGGAGTCACGCTTGATTCAAATCTGTCCTTCATTCCCCACATCCAATTGCTCTCTTCATCCTGCCCAACCACCTACGCAATATCTCCAAAATTCGTCCGTTTCTGAGCGCTCAAACTACTAAATAGCTAATCCACTCCCTGGTAATTTCCCGACTTGACTACTGTAACAACTTACTAACTGACCTCCCACTCTCATCCCTCTCTCTCCTTCAATCCATCCTAAATGCATCTGCCAGGCTAATCCACCTCTATCAACGCTTTGCTTCTGCTGCACCTCTCTGTGAGTCCCTTCACTGGCTCCCCATTCACAGCAGAGTTAAAGTCAAAATTCTCACCCTGACCTACAAAGCCCTCACCAATGCAGCCCCCTACCTGTCCTCACTCATCAACAAATATACTCCAGCCCGTCCCCTAAGATCCAACAACGATCTACTCCTTGCCTCTTCTACCATCACCTCCTCTCATGCTAGATTACAGGACTTCTCTTGTGCGGCACCAACCCTCTGGAACGCACTTCCTCGAGCTGTCAGACTCTCCCCTAATCTCTACTCCTTTAAACGTTCCCTAAAGACCTTTCTGTTCAGGGAAGCTTATCACCCGACTTATTAATAAACTAACTTCACTTAACTAACAGTTGCCCTCTATCTCCTCACTAATATCATTCTCACCTCTGCACTCCCCACCTCCTGTTTCCCATCCTCCTACCCATCTAGATTGTAAGTTCCCACGGGAATAGGGCCCTCAATTCTCCCTGTATTTGTCTGTAAATTTTTTTTATCTCATTGTATTGTTTCTCCGTTGTACTTTTATCCTTGTACCCATGGGCAGCGATGCGGAATCTGTTGGCACTTTATAAATAAACTATAGACTAATAATAAAGAATAATAATAATAATAATATATGCAGCCACCAATCAGCAGCTAGAACCTAGGTTCTTTGCTTCTCCTGAGCTTACCTAGATAAACATTTCAGCAAAGAATAACAAGAGAAGGAAGCAAATTAAATAATATAAGTAAATTGTAAAATTGTATTATATATCTAAATCATGAAAGATAAATTTTGGGTTCCATGTCCCTTTAAAGGGACAGTATACACTCATTTTCATATAACTGCATGTAATAGACACTACTATAAAGAATAATATGCACAGATACTGATATAAAAATCCAGTACAAAACTGTTTAAAAACTTACTTAGAAGCTCTCAGTTTAGCTCTGTTGAAAAGGTAGCTGGAAAGCCCACTGCAAGTGGCAAATAAGACACTCCCCCCTCCCCCTTCTTTTGCATATGAAAAGACCCTTTACACTAACAGGAGCAAGCTGGAGAAGGTAGCTGACGGTATTCTCATAAAACTTTGGGGCTTGGTTAGGAGTCTGAAAATCAGAGCAATGTTATTCTAAAATAAGCAAAACTATACTTTTTTTTAAAAAAAAAAAAACTCTATAGGCTATATAAATAGATCATTTATAAAACATTTATGCAAAGAAAAAAGGAGTGTATAATGTCCCTTTAAGATTTTTATATAAAAGGTTTAGTACATAGTAAAACAACTTTGCAATATACTTTCATTGTTTATTTTGCCCCCTTTTCCTGAAATATAGCCTTGAAAATTGGGCCATTTCTAATTCTTAGAACTAAAAAAACCACACTGCAGACTTCTCAAGGCAAACCTTGCCACACATCTGTCCCCAATTGGGTTTATTAAATAAGAACTGCAAAACAATGTACTTTATACTAACAATTTCACCATGACTAGCCTTGTCAGCTGCAGACTGAAGCCCAGATTGGCTCCTTCAAATGAGGCAAGTGGGCTTTGGCTACTGAAAAAGCAATTGCAACAAGCAAGATATTAATTTGTTTTTTAGAAAAATTATAGACTTAACTAAGATAATATTGTATAGCAAAACAATAGTCATGACTTGTATTTACAAGGTGTTTACCGTCCATTTAATCTAGATCAGTGTTATACAAAAAGAGGGAGTATAGCAGATACATAGAATAACTCTTCAACGTAAATGGTGGGAATAAATATATTCTCAAATATATCCCATGCTCCTCCAGTGTACACACGCTGATATGGGCAGGCGCTCAGCCACTGGTGTTCCCAACACTATACTTTGGGAATATTCTTCAATAAAAGTGAACGGAGCATTGGAATAGTCAATACAAGATGAGGGTATTACAGTCCCACCTTGAGGTTAACATTCAACACTGAATCAAAGGATTCCTCCGACAGGCGCAAGAGAAACTCATCGGCTGTGATTCCAGCGCTGCAGACAGCGATATGCGGTGAAGCAGAGAAATGGGACTAATGGAGGAAACAAGATGGGGAAACAGTTACTAAGAGTCCTGAAACACTTGGTATAATAGGAAATAGAATATCATATCCCATACTTTTATTACAGCATTTTATCATAAAAATGAATGTGACATAAATGTGTAAAAATAAAATGCACTTTTTGTGTGAGAACATTTTTATTTGTAAATATGTTTTTCTACTATGCAGAGGTTAAACACATAGTTAAAGGGATACTGAACCCAATTTTTTTCTTTTGTGATTCAGACAGAGCATGCAATTTTAATCAACTTTCTAATTTACTCCTATTATCAAATTTTCTTTGTTCTCTTGCTATCTTTATTTAAAAAGCAGGAATGTGATGCATAAGAGCCGGACCATTTTTGGTTGAGAACCTGGGTTATGCTTGCTTATTGGTGGCTAAATGTCAGCCTCCAATAAGCAAGCGCTATCCATGGTGCTGAACCTAAAATGGGCTGGCTGCTAAGATTTACATTCCTGCTTTTAAAATAAAGATAGCAAGAGAACAAAGAAAAATTGATAATAGGAGTAAATTAGAAAGTTGATTACAATTTCATGCTCTATCTGAATCATGAAAGAAAAAATTATGGTTCAGTGTCCCTTTAAAGGGTCAGTAAACCTTAAAATTAATGTTATATAATTCTGCACATAGTGCAGAATTATATAACATTATATTAGCCAAACTTTATAACACATAATATTCCCTTTTCATTTTTAACAAAAAACGCTGTTTTAAAGACCCGCTCTCTGCGCTCTGCTGAGCGGGTCTGCTTTTTTTACACAGCGCATCAGCCACCAATCAGCAGCTTCTAAACCTAAAATAAATACTATAATTGGCAAGTTGCTTAAAACTGTATGTTGTGTCTAAGTTATATATATATATATATATATATATATATATATATATATATATATATATATATATATATATATATATATATATATATATATGGTTTGTATTTGGTCATTATCTATATACATATGATATAATCTTACATTTTGTCTCACTCTCATTGTGTATTACCTAAGTTTATTAGTAGTGATTATTTGTACACAATAGTATTTTGCTTCATTACCTGAATCTGTTCCATTAGATCACTGACACTCTGTGATTTTGAAACATCAGCAGTAAATACTGCGTGCTGCTGTCCAGGGAGATCTTTCGACAAGGTTTGAAGTGTTTCATTTGCGGATGAAGCGTTCAAGTCAACTACAGCCACTGAAGCTCCTTCCAGGGAAAACCTTTTAGAGACAGCACGTCCTATCCCACTGCCTCCCCCTGAAGAACAAGCTATAATCAGCAATATGTGCTTGTACAATAGCTCACAGGTGACAACTATGGAATATGAATATAGCATATAAACACAAAACAATTCTCGGTCTGTTGAACAAACATGTTTAATACATTATAAATGAGTAACTGAGAACTTAAATACATTTAAGAGAAGAAGAGAGGGTTTTACACAGTATAGTCTATTCTCTTTCTCCTACTGCACGTGAGCCAAAATGTACATTCATACCCCATCCACATGGACAGGATTGTGATTGTTAGCTAAGGTCCTTTTCTTCAGGGAACAGTTTCTATGTTATTCTTAGAAGCCCATTCGCTAAAGATTGGAGATGTGTATGAAATTTAGTGAATAAGGGTTCGGTAAGTAACATAGGAACTGGAGAGATTGGAGAACTTGGAGAGACTGGAGAGAAGTGTTTTTGATTGTACCCCAGTTGTTACTTCCTCACATTCACGTTTACAGGACTTCTCCAGACTGGCCCCCATCTTGTGGAATTCCCTGCCTCGCTCCATAAGACTCTCCCCTAGTTTTAACAGCTTCAAGCACTCCCTAAAAACTTTACTATTCAGGGATGCATACAACCAATACTAACCTTTCCTAACGCCATTGCTTTCCCCTTGAACCCCTTAGATTGTAAGCCTATGGGCCCAGCTGTTTACAGATCGCTTCATAAGAGCCGACTACAACAGTGATACTCTCGGCAGGGCCCTCTACCCACTTGACCCCTACAAAAGCTATCCTGTACACCGACTATGTTTACAGCGCTGCGGAATCTGTTGGCGCTCTACAAATACCTGATGATAATAATAATAATACCCAATCCACATGGACAGGATTCATTCGCTAAAGATTGGAGATGTGTATGAAATTTAGTGAATAAGGGTTCGCAAAGTAACATAGGAACTGGAGAGATTGGAGAACTTGGAGAGACTGGAGAGAACTGTTTTTGATTGTACCCCAGTGTAACATGGATAAAAAGATAACCAGCCATGAATGAAAGATATGGTTAAAGGAACACAAGCAAAACACATAGACTAATATGTTCAAGCTAGCAATTTGTTAATAATGAAATATTTTGGTTAATAAATGCAGCCAACATTCAACCTTTTAGTCATTTCAAGTCAAATTTGCAGTTAAAGCCTTTTGAAAAAGAGCATTTATATTGGACTCACATTATACTATGAGTGCACAACTATGAGACAGTAACTGTCAGGCATCTTAACCTGACAGCCTATGAGAGACTTTCATTGACTGCTTGAGAGATACAGTCGCTGACCAAGAAAGCCTGAGTGCAAAAGCAAGAGTGACTGTCACTAATAGAATCACAGTCTGACAGAGACAACTCAAGAGTGACAGCACTGATAGGCAGCTTGGGAGAAACAATGACAGAGATAGATCAAGAGGCAATCACTGACATTAAAGGGACATGAAACCAAAAATGTTCCTTTCATGATTCAGACAGAGCATGTGATTTTTAAACAATGTTCCAATTTGCTTCTGTTATCTAAATTGCTTCATTCTCGTAGTATCCTTAGTTGAAAAGCATATCTAGGTAGGCTCAGGAGCAGCAATCCTTTACTGGGAGCTAGCTGCTGATTGGTGGCTGCACAAAAATGCCTCTTTTCATTGGTTCACCAGATGTCTTCAGATCGCTCCCAGTAGTGCATAGTTGCTCCTTCAAAAAAAGGATACCAAGAAAATGATGCAAATTGGATAAAAGAAGTAAATTGGAAGGTTGTTTAAAATCGCATGCTCTATTTGAATCATGAAAAATAAGAAAAAGAAAAATGTTGGGTTTCATGTTCCTTTAAGAATGACAGCTGAGTGACAATCATTGATAAAGACAGCTTGAGAGTACCAATCTCTGAAGAAGACCACTTGCGAGTGACTGTCACTGACAAAAACAGTTTGAGAATGACAGTCAATGGCAAAGACAGCTTGAGAGTAATAGTCACAAACAGAAACAGCATGAAAGTGACAGTCACTGACAAAAACTGTTTGACAGTGGTAATCACCAAAAGAGACAGCCGAAGTGACAGTCCCTAATCAAAATATTAACAGACCAAGAGAGTGACAGTCACTGACACACAGTGAAAGCCTCAGAGTGTCAGTCACTAACAAAGACAATTTGAGTGCTACTCGCTGATAGGTACAGCCCAAGCGTGCCACTCACTGACAGCTTCAGAGTGACAGTTAATTAAAGAGTCCAGTTAAGAATGACAGTCTGACAGAGACAACTCAGAGTGACAGCACTGACAAACAGCTTGAGAGTGACAGATGACAGACAGATGATGTGGCACCTGTAATATAGCTTGAAAGAGACAGTCAGTGACAGAGACATCAAGGGAATGACAAGGTGAAAGTGACAGTCACCGCAAGAAACAGTATGACAGTGCTAGTTACCAAAAGACAGTCTTATGTGACAGTCCTGAGAGAAAAAGTTTGAGAGTGAAAATTATTAACAGACCCGGAGTGAGGAGTGACAGTCACTGACACACACAGTCATTTGTAACAAATAAAATACATTGTTACTGTGTTAACCTGACTTAGTCCCCCAACAGTAATCAGAGGTATGTAATCACGTGATACTGATCGCAAAACATTAATTAATACCAGCTGATTGCTATGACATCACCTGTCACCAGGGCCAGCATGGACTTCAACCTCAAGGGAGCAGCCATGACAGCTGGTGAATGAATACCATAGAGAGAAAAAATACTCTTACCATCGAGTTGAAAGACAAAAAGGACTGTAACACTAATTGAAGGGATAGAGCGTCTCATGTCTACCATAGAGAGAGAAAACAATGACTGGCTGTGGCTGTATTAAAATTGGAGGTATAGCTGCTGCCAGTACCATAGAGAGGAAATATGGAAATTATGGAGTAGACGGTCTGTTATAAATACACAAGACACAAGGGTCTGTCTGAGTGTATAAAATAAATGGGTCTCACACGTTAAAGGGACATGAAACCCAAATAATTTATTTCATGATTCAGATAGAGCATACAATTTAATAAACAACTTTCCAATTTACTTCTATAATCACATTTGCTTCATTCTCTTTGTATCCTTTGCTGAAGGAGCAACAATGCACTACTGGGGGATAGCTGAATTCATCAGATCAGCCAATGACTAGCGTTATATATGTGCAGTCACTATCTCTATTACTCTGTTTCTAATTTTTCTATCATCTATCAATTATCTTTCCATCTACTCACATTATCCACATTCCCACTGAGACACTATGATACTAAGGTTTCCAGCCTCTTTTGAAAATATATCTGAAAGGGACAGTAAAGTCCAAATTAAACCTTCATTATTCAGAAAAAGCATGTTTTTATCTTAACTTTTATCATCAAATTAGCTTTTTTTCCTCTTGGTATGTTTTTGTTAAAGGCTAAACCTAGGTAGGCTTGTAGGATGATTTCTAAGTCTGCAGTCCCACCTCTAATTTCACAGTCAGGCTGTGAATAGCTGATAACATGTACCGTTTGTTCATGTGTGCCATATAGATAACATTGTGCTCTCTCCCAGGGAGTTATTTACGAGTCAGCACTGATTGGCTAAAATGCAAGTCTGTTAAAAAAAAAAAATAAGATAAGGGGCAGTCTGCAGAGGCTTAGATACAAGGTATAACGTATATTAATAATATAACAGTTGTGTTGGTTATGCATGGTAGATAAAGGGGTTATCTATCTTTCTAAACAATAAACATTTTTGGTGTTTATTTTCTCTTGAAATCTCCCACTGGGAGAAGGCAGCTGTCCAAGTTCTTGTTTCTTATCAAATAGGTTTCCTGGAGTTTACCTCACTATGGCTACATCATTGATACATTAAACCACTGGCAATTTTGTAGCTGAAATATGACACTGCAACATTGAGGCTCTGATATTAGGGCAGCAGCAATAACTTTAGTCAGGGGAAAAAATCTTAATGTGAGATGAAAAACACCAGCCAATTGCAGTTAGCAAAGTGATGTGACTTGGAAATAGTCGTTAAGCTAAAAATCAGTATTAGGATCAGTATAGGATCGGTATAAATATTAATATACAGACTTGATTTTAAGCCTCACGACCGTAGTGAGTGCAAACCTTAAAGGTATAGTATACACATTTTTCATCAGTTTCCTGATAGATTAAAGGGACACTGAACCCAAATTTTTTCTTTCGTGATTCAGATAGACCATGACATTTTAAGCAACTTTCTAATTTACTCCTATTATCAAATTTTCTTCATTCTCTTGGTATCTTTATTTGAAATGCAAGAATGTAAGTTTAGATGCCAGACCATTTTTGGTGAATAACCTTGGTTGTTCTTGCTGATTGGTGGATACATTCATCCACCAATAAAAAAGTGCTGTCCAGAGTCCGAACAAAAAAAGAAGCTTAAATGCCTTCTTTTTTAAATAAAGATAGCAAGAGAACAAAGAAAAAATGATAATAGGAGTACATTAGAAAGTTGCTAACATTTCATGCTCTATCTGAATCATGAAAGAAAAAAATTAGGTTTAGTGTCCCTTTAACACACTGGTTTTCAAACCTGTCCTCAGGCCTCCCCAACAGGCCAGGTTTTCTGTATTACCTTGGAAGAGAGCAGGTAAAATAACCATGGTTACTAATCAGCTGATTATTTCACCTGAGCTCTAGTTCAGATATCCTCAAAATGTGGCCTGTTAGAGAGACCTGATAACAGGTTTGAAAACCAGTGGATTAACATGTCAGCAGAGTTTGGATGTTATTAGAACATAATAGCACCTTTAACTCTATTGTGTCAGGGCTAAAGTGAATACATCGGAACAACTGTTCCGATGTAGACAAATTGAAACCACGCAATTGTGCACACGATCGTGAGATTTCAATTACTGGATCGCGTCTGGGGAGCGTCCCTACAACCCTAGGAACGCCTTCCAGACCGCGATCAAATCCTGAAAGTACAGAAGGCTTCAGGACAGCCGTTAGCTATAACGTTCTATTCCGTCATAACGGCTTTAAAGCCCAGTGTAATTATGACGGATTAGAACGGAATAACGGCATTAAAAGGTTAATATACACGATAATCATGGTTTTTTTTTCTGATAGACGAGACAAAAAAACTATTAAGTAGATGATTTGTGAACTCCATTATCCTCCAAGGACGGACTTTAATACTTAAATACTGGAAATGTAAAAAGATCCCTAGGTTGCGTGAACTGGTGCAAGAAGTAAATAATCAGTTGATCTTAGAACAATTTGATACGACTATTCATAATGAAACCAAAATGAAACACTTATTTGGTAATAGTGGAAAAGTTTGATCCTCTCTTATTCAAGAGAAATGCAAATACAGATCATTTCCCCTTTTAAAGGGACACTGAACCTACATTTTTTCTTTTGTGATTCAGATAGAGCATGCAATTTTAAGCAACTTTCTAATTTACTCCTATTATCAAATGTTCTTCACTCTCTTGCTATCTTTATTAAAAAAAGAAAGTCAAGGACACTGGACAGCACTTGTTTATTGGTGGATGAATTTATCCACCAATCAGCAAGAACAACCCAGGTTGTTCATCGAAAATGGGCCGGCATCTAAACTTACATTCTTGCTTTTCAAATAAAAAAAATAAAAATAAGAGAATGAAGAACATTTGATAATAGGAGTAAATTAGAAAGTTGCTAAAAATTGCATGCTCTATCTGAAACACACAAGAAAAAAATTGGGTTCAGTGTCCCTTTAAGGGTTCTATGTTTTTGGAAACCGCAATAGAACAGAATTGATTCCCTCAAAGCAAAATATCTTTTTTTTTATTTATCAAATATGAATTGTGTTCTGCATAGATGTAATATTATATATGTTTTTTTTAGAAAATTTTCCAACATAGTATTTTTGTCAAACACAGTTTATATATTTTATGTATTTCTTTTTTCTTTTATTGCTCTACATTAGACAAGTAAAGACAAGTGTGGAAAATAGAGCAATCATATATTATCACTAAACTGTCACTGTATAATTCTATATGCCCTGTGTGGTACCTCTAAAATAAGGTGGTATAACTTGTACTCACTGTTGGTTATAAATAAAGTTATACAAAAATAAAATTAAAAAAAAGAACATAATAGCACCTTGTTTACTGCAATTAAGTTATACAAAAATAAAATAAAAAAAAAAAGAACATAATAGCACCTTGTTTACTGCAATTGTTTTCAATGGTCAGACACCACCACTTTTGTTACTTGGAGGGGCTATTCTGGACATGAGTCTGAAGATGACAGGGCTTTCCTCTGTCAGTAAACATTAAATACATTTCATGCACCCCTCTAATTATCGGTGTTGCCATTTTGTAACCCAGGATTCACTGTAGGTATCTGACGGAGAGTTGCTGCACATATGTAAATACTTCAGCACTGAAATGCAGTGAAAGCTATATTTTAACATGGTAACACCCATAACTAGAGGGAGGCGGGGGATGACCTCAGTGCTATTCTTTTAAAGGTCCCTTTAAGAAAAATCTGCATAGTTTGGCTTTAGAAGAGCTGATAATATAAACTGCAAATTAGGAAGATATATGTGACAAGGTAAGGCAGGTGAAGTCTGCCCTGTGCTCTTTAAGTTTTCAAGACTGGAAAATTGTAATACTTAAAGGGACATGAAACCAATCGAAAATATTTATTAAATAATTCAGATACAATTTTTAACAACTTTCCAATTTCCCCACCTCCCAAATTTGTGGCTAAGTATTAGGGACTTTGGGTAGTTGAGGGCGCCATGTCATGTGCGTGTGGGGGATGTGATAGGAGGATAGTGTGCAGGATCACTGGATTATCTGAGCAACTGGAGGTCATGTCTGGGTGGTTTGTGGGCGTGTCCTGAGGTATATGGGTGGGGCTAATTCTGCAAATAGGGAAATATGGCTGCCTCCGAGCGTCAGAACTCAGAATTAGGGATTGTTCTTCGCAAATAAGGACAGTTAAGAGGTTTGCATTTCTAGTGTCACATTATAGGCTTGTAAGCTATATGCACAGTATACATGTACATCTTCATGTGTGGTTCCCCAACTTGACTTTTTTTTGTGAAACTGGTGGAGGGTGGAGCTGTGCCCTAGGCCATTCCTCCCAACATTTGTGGCTGGGTATCAGGAACTTAGGTTGATGGGGGCCCATCACCATATTGTGGGTGGAGCTGTAGTGGGAGGGGTGGAATCGTGGGATTGTTGTGTCTGGGTAGTCAGTGGGTGTGTCTGGGGCTAAGGGCAATTCTGCAAATAGGGACATATGACTGTCTCAGAGGGACAGTGAGACAGAGCTCAGAATCAAGAACTATAATAATAATTTTGACATTTTTTAAACTTTAGGTTGCTGATTTTCAAGCATAATGTTTAGAAGAGCCAGTGTCTCAGAATATCACAGAAAATTAGTTGCAAGAAGTAATGGCTAATAAAATCTATGAAAGCTTTGTAAATATGGTTTAACCTTTTAAGGCCTTTACAACGTTCTATTCCATCCTAACCGGGACGGACTTTAGCGCCGTTAGGACAGAATAGAACGACCTAGCCGTTTGGCTGTCCTGAAGCCAACGGCGCTTCCAGGACGGTATCGCAGTCTGGAGGGTGTGCCTGGCGTGCACGATTGTGGGATTGTCATCAAAGGGTTAAGAAAATAATCTATTTTTTTTATTTTAAATATTGATAAAATTCTGGTGAAGTTTCAGTGCCTTTAAAGGAACAGTAAATACAATAGATTTGTATAATGAACAAATACAGGATAAAAAGACAAGGCAATTACCACTTAGTCTGACCTTCAAATGTGTAGATTTATTTTCTGGTAAAGTTTAAAGTTGTTTCTATTTCCACTCTTCCTGTATCATGTGACAGCCATCAGCGAATCACAAATGCATATATCTATATTCTATGAACTCTTGCACATGCTCAGTAGGAGCTGGTGACTCAAAAAGTATAAATATAAAAAGACTGTGCACATTTTGTTAATGGAAATAAATTGGAAAGTTGTTTAAAATTTCTGCTCTATCTGCATTATGGAAGTTAAATTTTTACTTGAATGTCACTTTAACATCATTTAGGTCCCAATTATCCAAAGGTCTTTGGGTTTACAAGATTTGTAAAAAATCTCACCAGTTCTATGAAACCCCTGCTGGAAAAAGCAGGAAGGTAAGCCTAGGAGTCGACCCATATTTGGTTCAGCACCTGGGTAGCGCTTGCTGATTGGTGGTTAAATGTAGCCACCAATCAACAAGCGCTATCCAGGGTGCTGATTCAAAAATGGTCCGGCTCTTAAGCTTACATTTCTGCTTTTCAAATAAAGATACCAAGATAACAAAGAAAAATTGATAATAGGAGTAAATTAGAAAGTTGCTTAAAATTGTTGCTCTATCTGAATCATAATAGAAAAAAAATGGGTTTAGTATCCCTTTAACTATTATCAGTTGCTTGCCTGATTAAATGTCCCTTTAAGTATTTCAGGCAGAATTTCTCTCTGTACCAGAGTATTTTTTTCTGTTAGTTTGTCCTCTTATATGGGTGGTACAACCTATTTTGTACTCTTGTAAAAATTAATTAAAGGCAAAGTCTACTCCAGAATTTTTATTGTTTGAAAAGATAGATAATCCCTTTATAACCCATTCCCCAGTATTGCACAACCAACACAGTTATATTAAAGGGACAGTCAACACCAGAATTTTTGTTATTTAAAAAGAAAGAGAATCCGGGGGCGGAGCCAGCTTCGGATGTGACATGACATGTTTTCATGGAGCTCCTCTCCTCAAATTAGCCTTTTAAGCTTTCTTTTTGAACTATAAGTCAAGGACAGGACTATTTTTATATATTCGGAAGTGAACAAACACTATTTGTGCCTAACAAATGGCAGGAGCGAATAAATTAACCTCAGCCTGATCCAGATCTGTTTCAAACTTTTCGAAGTGCAGAGGCAAAGCTGATACTTTGGCTAAGATGGCGGCCATATCTACATGGGATAAAATAGTGATACATAGACTAGAGATATGCCTGCAAAAGGTTGAACTAACCCTAATGGCTGAGATTACTTCCCGGTTTGGGGTGCCTGATCGAAGTGAGACTTCCCCAGTAATGTTGGACTCGGACCGCCGGACATCTAGCACTGCTGCGACAGCCCTTGAGCAGCAGACAGCCCGGTATGGAAGAATGAACCCACGTGTAGCAAAAGCCCCTGCCTATGTTGGAGTTCATACACACCGAAGGGATCATTCTACCTGGAGCGGTGTACACGTCTCATGGGAGACAAGTGGAGGGAAGCTCCCTAGTCATGCCCGTGTAGCTGCAGTACAGTTTCAACTCTCTCCAAGGAAAGACATGGAGGAGAGACACAAACACCAGGGAGCGGAGCTGACTCAACTTTCTAAGCCGGTGAGAATACAAAACCCATACGGCGACAAGAGATGTTCGTTACCTCTCCATGCTGACACGTTGTTGCCGAGCCTCATTTGGCATGTAATGTGGTGTGTTGATAGAGGAAATCAGGCTGTGGCGGAGAAGTCAGAAGCTAAACTGATTCCTAAAATCATTTGGACTGGCGATTTGGAGTAGGATAAACTTTCATAAGGACTATTATACCGCTGCCATACTGGTAATAATACAACTGGTCTTTATGCAAAAGACTTTGGTTTTCTAGCTTCTCGGACAAACTGCGTCATTTGAACTGAACTCGCAGTTCCCTGCATCCGCCGATAACTACTTTAATATTTATAGTTCTATATAACATATTCAGTTAATGCTTTGTTTGTTTTTATTGCTAAGGGAAGACCACTTGTATAAATATGGGGTGGCATCAATACTCTAGCAATCTGGGTGTACTGCTTGGGTTTATGAGAGTGATAAGAGGATGTTGGTGGAGCCTTATATGACTCTATATTGTCCTGCACTCCTCCTTGCCCTGGTAACGTAAATAGGCTACAACAATATGTCCAAGACTCACATGTCTAAACTTAACATGCTGCCTTTTTTTGAGTCTAGATTTACTTCAGTCCTCCATATGTAGACCTTAGATCTTCCTCTATGCTGTTATTTAATAGTTACCCCTAGTTTTTGTTTCAGGCCTCTACAATTTACATAGATTGTGATGCTAATTATCTTATACCTCTCCCAGAAGGTCAGTACTACTGTTTTACATAATATGTTGTTATTTCTACATTTAGTTATAGGACCTATACTATTTTTATGTGCCTAGGTTGTTCTATATTGAATGTGATGCTATTCAGACACAGTAATAGCTATACTATTTTTATGTGCCTAGGTTGTTCTATATTGAATGTGATGCTATTCAGACACAGTAATAGCTATCCTATTTTTATGTGCCTAGGTTGCTCTATATTGAATGTGATGCTATTCAGACACAGTAATAGCTATACTATTTTTATGTGCCTAGGTTGTTCATTATTTAATGTGATCATATTTAGCCACAGTAGTGTCCTCTATTAGTGAGTATATACTTCTAGTTTATTTGTTGATTTAACTGTGTTTACTGTTTTTTGGACTTCAGCTGTGCCTATAGTACCGCTATTTTATTAGACTCTTATAGGCCTCAACTGAAGTACCTATACATGGCACGCCAGGTATAGATATGTTTGTAAAGTCATAGTTCTGTAGAAAACTGCATCTATGCCCACATATTGAATGAGAAAGTATCCAGGGTATAATTCTGATCAATACTAGTTTAGTATACTGTAATGATATAATCAACACATATGACCCTTCAGCTCGTGTTTTTAATATGCTGCCCATTTCCCTATATTCCCTACATTGCATACCCGATTAGGAGCAAGTTAGGGGAACCTTTTGCTCTGGACCATGGGGTATAGGGCCCGTACCCCTAAGTCGGAGCTATAGTTTGCAAGATGGTTTTCAGCGCCTTATTTCTAGTTTCTAGCGACCTATCCACAGTTTCCAGTAATCTATTTACAGTTTGTTAGCCATAGATTCCTGATGGCTGGTCACCTATCTATAACCTGAGTTCCATATATCCTCCTATTTATTTATTATCTGTAACACATTTTGCAGATCAGTTTTTACAAACTGTGTCTTTCATGGGAGCTTATAGACCTGGGATATTTACACATTTTGAACAATGGTTCCTATTTAGCCGTACAGGTTCAAGGGTTCTGAAATGTGCCTATATATATGTATATATATATCCATACCATATCTTTTAAGTAGGTAATTTAAAAAAGAGGCACCCCAAGTTGCTATTACTGGCTAAATTTGCATACACTTTAATAGGCCTGTTCTGTTCAATAACCTAAGTAGCCTTTTCTTAGTATGTTGCTGGCTTCCGGAAAGGTTCCTTGTGTCTCTACTTGAGTAATTAGCGGCCAGGTGCTTATGCACATAATATTAGTTTACCAGAAGTCCTATATAGCCGGAAATCTAGATAGTCAGTACTCTAGTTTTTGGACCAGTTAGAAATCATATATAACCCTGATCTACTCCTGAATCATTGCATGTCCGCAGACCTAAGATTGTAGGTTCATCAACTAGGCAGTACATAATTTCAAGGTTATGTTATCACAAAGAGGCTAAGGCATAGAAGGTTAATGATATCTCCCCCCCATCTTTTCCCACTCTCTCGTGAGAGTGGGTCATATCCCATATCCCTTTTCCGGCTGTGTCCAGTGGTGACAACTACCCCTGAGGGGAGATATCACAGTCAGCCTGCATCATTTCTTTATCAGCCCAGTATCAAAGCATTAAAATATTATCTGTTTCAGGACGGTATTAATATCACCAATGTGTTACTTTTGCCAGACATTGAACTTTTTGTCTAATGCCTTTTACACCAGTTTAGTTTTATGTGCGAGGTATTGTGTTCTTTTATTTTTTTTTCATTTATAAGATCATTAGATAGTATGTGTAGCCATATGTCTGTATATATGTTACTTACAGTTGTACCCTTACTGAGAAGCCATTTTTATACTCCGCCACACACACCAGGGGTTATTATCATGGCGATTAGCTGTGAAGTGGAACCGGGAGATAACTTGAAACCCTATCAGACTATTTGCTTTTTAACCTTCCTGGTAAATTAAGTGTGGGCTAAAAGTTGCGTTTTGACTCTCCTGGAGCACTATAACATATAGGATTCCTGGACTAATATACCCTTGGTGAACATTTTTCTCTGCTTTAGATCTCTGTACCGACTGAACTTTTCAAACTGCTACTTGAGATATAGTTCCCCAGACCTGGGGACTCTGGGATAATATAAAGTAGCACCATTTACTTATGTTATGCGGTTATGGATGAACAACACTATATGCAACTATTCTCAGAGACTTATTTGATATATGTAACTATTCTCAGAGACCTATTTGCTTCATATGAAGGCATCCTTAGTACTAGTTCATATATATAACACTGCTTGTCATTTTTTATATAGTTCTATTGTCACTCATCTATTACACTCTGCGTTCAGCATATATGTTCTTGTAGGGACACTATTATATATACTGTGCTTTTATAGGTGATTATGCACCCTAGATACCTATTAGCCAATATTAAGTGAACAATGCTGATTTATGTATGTATCTACCAGTAACCACTGCCCTAGACGCATTGTCTACCTGATAGTCATACATTCAGAGGTATTGAAGCTCTGGCTCCGCCCCCCGGAACGTAGATTCCCTAGTAATTTTCCCTATTATTCTTTATATACCTGTTGCAATATAGCGGCTAAGGATATTCCCCATTCTTTACCACCTTCTATGACATAATTGAACTTGACAATGCTATTCTTAAGTTTTCTATATTCCCCATATTTCTCTCTACTTGTCCATGAGTTACAACCTATTGGTTTGGGAAATGATGTCATAATCATAAAAGAGGTTAGTATTCCAATACACAGGATCTGTTTATACATTTCCAACCACTTGAGTCTATCTTTGAAAATGTTTTTCTCCTTTGGGTGTCAGATGTGAATTATAGGCTTTGTTTAATGCTCATATTATTGTCGAGACATATGCCTATGTCTGTTATTGTCCTGTAAGTTTGTTCATGTTCAAAGCTGTATGACCTCAATAAAAAAAATAAAAAAAAAAGAGAATCCCTTTATTACCCATTCCCCAGTTTGGCATAACCAGCACAGTTATAATAATACACATTTTACCTCTGTAATTATCTTGTATCTAAGCTTCTGCTGACTGCCCCCTTATTTCAGTTCTTTTGACAGACATGCAGTTTAGCCAATTAGTGCTCAGTCCTAGGTCACTTTACGTGCATGAGCTCAATGTTATCTATATGAAACATGTGAACTAATGCCCTCTAGTGGTCAAAATGTATTCAGATTTGAGGCAGTCTTCAAGGTCTAAGAAATTAGCATATGAACCTCCTAGTTTTAGCTTTCATCTAAGAATACCAAGAGAACAAAGCAAAATTGGTGATAAAAGTACATTGGGAAGTTGTTTAAAATTGCATACCCTATTTAAAACATGAAAGTTTTTTTTGGACTTGACTGTCCCTTTAATACACTTTTTACCTCTGTGATTACCTTGTATCTAAGCCTCTGCAGACTGCATACTTATCTCAGTTCTTTTGACAGACTTGCATTTTAGCCAATCAGTGCCCTCTCATACGTAACTCCACGGGCGTGAGCATAATGGTATCTATATGGCACCCATGAACTAATGCCATCTAGCTGTGAAAAACTGTCAAATGCATTCAGATAAGAGGCGGCCTTTAAGGGCTTAGAAATTAGCATATGAGCCTACCTAGGTTTAGCTTTCAACTAAGAATACCAAGAGAACAAAGCAAATTTGATGATAAAAGTATATGAGAAAGTTGTTTAAAATTACATGCCCTATCTGAATCATGAACGTTTAATTTGGACTAAACTGTCCCTTTAAGATCCGATGATGGCTCATGCACTTTTCACGTCATGGAAATGTTTAAAACCCTGCAACATATCTATTTTCCAGTGATGAATTTGAAGCGACTCTTGTAACTCCTACCTGTTTTCTCATGTTTGTTCATATCATCCAATAGTGATTTGGGAGTGGTCCCTATAAGTCACTGATCAATGGATACCCAGGTATCGACTATACAAATAACGGATTTCCTGCAAATATCAATTAAAAAGTAACAAGGTGATGATGAAACAGAGGTTCTAGCACTACATTTCCCACGATGCTCAGCCGGCTATGCTGGCTGAGCATCATGGGAAATGCAGTTCCAAAACCTCTGGACGGCCAAATTTGAGGATGACTAGCCTAACCTTGTGTGCCATACTGTTGTAAATCAAACTTTACCAATAAAACGCTCAGGGATCCAGATCTCCTTTGCTGCTTTATGAATGTTAACAAGGACCTGCACTATCTGCCTCATCCCTTCCCTGTCACAATCCCCACATAATGCCGTAGCTAATAGTCGCAGGATCCCTGGATCTCATCTTGTATCTTTTCATTGGTTACTGGCAGCCTAGGGGTTAATTACTGGTCAGTTTAAACTGTTGCCAAGGATTTAACTACAACTATTACTGGGGTGCAAGGAGTTAAAGGGACATTCCGGTCAAAATTTAAATGCCCATAGATGAATTACACCTTTGAATAGAAACATATTTGCAATTATTTATCAGTGTTTTAGTATTAGCATTTTTCTCTGCACGTGAAGCATAGCTAGATATTCTCAGTGCACCAGGATTTTAAATACTGCAGCTGCACAGAGCACCAGTGGGGCTTGTAAGCTTAGGAGCTGGCACTTTTTTTTTGGGTAACGCTTGCGGATTGGTGGCTAAAAATTGATATTAGGAGTAAATGAGAAAGTTGCTGCTCTATCTGAATCATGAAAGAAAAAGTTTGGGTTTCATATCCCTTTACCAGATGGTACAAGCACCTTTAGGCTCTCTGATTAAGTGCTGTGTTTAAAATGCTGGTGCACGGTGCATACTTAAATACACTTTTGCTATAGCCTCTGTTAGAAGCATTTTTGCTAATAAATGTATATTATAAAAATGCTTTTGTTTAAAACGTAAATGCATAAATATGGATTTCAATTTTGGCTGGAATGTCCCTTTAAGTATAGGACTCTGTGTGTTACTGACTGTAGTAGTTAATTACAGGTGTGTGTGTGTTGCTGGCATTCAAGTTTTAATTATCGGCAACTTATAAAATATATTCTAAGCTTGAACTGAAAAGGCCTTACCCCTAAACTGGTATATTTTCATTGGCTACTAACAGCCCACAGGATAATTCATGATCAAGGTGACATTCAGACAAGTTTAATTACAGGTCTCAATGCATTAGAGGTTGTTGTATGTGTGTTACTGGCAAACAGTGGGCACTTATTGCCATTATATAAAATATGTGCACACAATGGAAGAAAGTAAAATTCCTATCTCTCATGATCTTTTTCATAGGTTACTGGTGGCTCAGGGGACTTTTTACTAGTGTTCAAGGGTTAAATCGTAGATCATTAAAGTGAATGGAAATTTTGATGCTAAAGTGGGGGGGTGGGAAGCTGTGATTGGAGGATTACCTATCCATCATCTTTGACATCAGAAATGGCTTGCAACAACCGGAGGAAGCTGGAGCTGCTGTGAAGATTAAAAGGTAAGTTTTTTATCACAACAGGAGTGAAATGTAAATTTTGATGAATTAAAGTGCCCCTGTTTTTAATCGAATTTTTAAAAAACGGGCACTTTAGCATCAAAATTTACATTCACTTTAAATTGCTGGCATCCAAGTGGTTAATCACTGGTAAAAGATTAAAACATATGCACATCATGGAAACAGTCGATTTTTTTAATTCTAAACTTCTGGGCGGCGTTCAAAATTGTTAACATTTCTCAAACCCTCCTTTATTCTTTTGTTTAATTACAACTGATTTATGTGAAAAGGGGGAATTATGTACCTTACTAACACAATACCATTTTTATTAAAAAAATAAATAAACCATAAACATATTTTTTGAACCTTTATTTCCCTGTTGTCTTCCCATTATCTAAAAATAAAAAAAAATCATGAAATCAACAAAAGACCTGCTCAAGTGAGTACCTTCTCACAAGTGTGCAGAGCTATAAACATCTCCTGTGAGTAGTGACTATTAAGAGAGTGGGAGGTGCACGAGAATCTCCAGAGTTGTTCTCAGCTGTAAAATTTTCTCCTCTGAGACCTTAGAGAGAGCTGGCTACAATGGAACATTTTATAGAATAAATACACACATATAGGAGTTGTATCATCACCATTACCCATGTTACAGACCCATGTTACAGATGTACACAAAAGGGAACAATCATAAAAATATGTTAAGGTTTCAAATTGATTCTGATCTCCAGTTAGACTAAAGTTATACATCAACACGGTCCATTTTCTTTGCTAGTACACTTCAGTTTAAGGAAACTTGTTTCATTACCTCTTCCCTTACAGAAATGATAGAGATGATATACTGAATCCCAGAACACTTTGGTTTCAAAGCAATAGTTTTCCTGGTCAGTGACCGTCACCAGAACAGTTTTTAAACTCACATACATTTAGTAACAGATGTTCACTAGCAAAAGAAGCCTTAATTTACTTAGGTTTGCTCCTGAAATATTGCAAGGTTTAAACTGTTGTGGCAAAACATTTAAAATATTATAGACACCTAAAATGCATGCGCAAAGTAGTGACAATATAAAATGTCACTCCAGCCCTACGGTGTCACTTATAAATGATCAACATTTTAGCAAAACATTCTAGTACTTAAAATAAACTAAATTGTATGTAGCGCAATAAAGGATTGGTTTCTACATACTGTCAGGTGCTTCATCTAAAATTAACAAAGAAACCAACATTAAATATAAAAACACACCTATACCACATAGAAACAGAAATCACAAAATCTGAATCTAACCAATATATATATATATAAACACCTTTTTATATTTTTGTTAATGCTCCTTAAACTAATTTGTCCTCTTGACCATAGCCGAACCTGGCTGCAGCTCTAGTTTAACGAGGGGGACGAGCCACTAAACAAAGAGAATATTGTGATCTCATTATAATAAGAATTTGGTCCAAGAAAAAAAAAAAAAAAAAAAAAAAGGAAGAAACATTAGTATATGGAACAATGATATTATGTTGTTCTGGAAAATAAAATTGTGATATCATTGAGAGATCCCAGAACGATGTCATAATTGTTAATTGTCCAAAGATGGTTACTGCCCTAGCAAGGAAGATACCACTATTGACCAGAAATGACATTACTTCTGATGATGTCAATGAAGCTCAGCAAAGACATCACACTAGTGCAAGGAAGACGACACAAGCATAGTCCCTGCTGATGTCATCCTCTTGTGGTGTGATGTCATAGGTGTGTATTAATTTGCCACATTACTCAAATTGGGCAATAAGGACCATCATGGCAACTCCCAGTAGAAGTCCGAAAGTCTCAAAGATGGACTGAGATGGTCGTGAGTCCTTAAGCAGTTCTGGGATCACAGATACTGTTGCAATGTAGATAAATCCACCAGCTGTGAAAGGCAGAATCCACAATGTGGCTGCTTCGCCGATCCCTTCTGCTAGAAGTGAACAGGCGGTGCCAGCAAGTGCGCCCAAAGCCGTGCTAAGCTGGAGCATCATTGCCTGTAACACAGAAAGATAAACACGTTAACTACTGAGTATTACCGTTAGATATAGGATGATTAAGTTGGAGATAAAGAGGTTTGGAGGGTAACAGGGAGACGGAAGGGGTACAGGCAATGTATTCTAGGATTCCTTGGGGACTGACCTTCTTCTTGGTACAACCGCTCTGCACCAGGATGGCAAAGTCACCAATCTCATGAGGCACCTCATGCAGTAAGATGGTGATCGTAGTAACAATTCCAACATTGCTGCTGACCAGAAATGAGGCTCCGATGGCTAAACCGTCCGTGAAGTTGTGAGTGAAATCAGCAGCAAGATTCAGATACCCAGAAACGGTCATCTCTAGGAGGGAAATAACAAAATAAAATAAAGTGAATTGCGTTGGACCAGGAAGAGTTCTTCCATATGAAACATAATAAAAATATAAAATATGCAGAGATACAGAGTACAAGATATAGCATTTCCCACACAAACCCTGACTAAATAGGGAATAATTAATGGATACACATATGTAGGTAGTTGGGATAATGCGGTTGGGACCTTTAGATTTTTTTTACCTACATTTTACTGAGTACTTGGGTATTTCGTTTGGTCATATTTTACTTTATTTAAATCATTTAAAAATGTGGACAACCTAGTTTCCTTCAACAAAGATTCAGCATTGTGACGATGGACACTGATAAGAGAATCATTTTATAGCTTAATTTAACTTATGTTTGACTTCTGAAAATAGGACTAAAAAACTGTAGGTCAGCTTATACGCTAATGTTGGAGTTGCGTCCTCTCTTTCTTTTTCATATGTTTGTATGTTTATAATGCAAATAAAGCTGGGTTAGAAAAAAAGAAAAAAAAAAAAAAAAGAAGAAGTTGGTGCATTAAAAGCAGGTGTAAAGTAATTTGTTTCTAGCCTTGTATATCACGTATCCATGTGCTATAATTAAAGCAACAAGACCAGCACAATGAGGTTAGATAAGAACTTAAAAAGGGACAGTCAACACCAGAATTTTTGCTGTTTAAAAAGATAGATAATCCCTTTATTACCCATTCCCCCGTTTTGGAAAACCAACACAGTTATATTAATATACATTTTACCTCTGTGATTACCTTATATCTAAGCCTCTGCAGACTGCCCCCTTATCTCAGTTAATTTGACAGACTTGCATTTTAGCCAATCAGTGCTGACTCCTGGGTAAATTCACGTGCGTGAGCTAAATGTTATCTATGTGAAACACATGAACTAATGCCCTCTAGTGGTGAAAAACTGTCAAAATGCTTTCAGATTAGGAGGTGGCCTTCAAGGTCTAAGAAATTAGCCTCATAGGTTTAGCTTTGAACTAAGAATACCATAAGAACAAAGCAAAATTGGAAAAGTTGTTTAAAACTGCATGCCCTATTTGAATCATGAAAGTTTTTTTTGGACTTGACTGTCCCTTTAAAAAGGGACACTCAAGTCAAAATAAAACTTTCATTATTCAGACAGAGCACAACATTTTAAACAACTTTCTAAATCACTTCCATTATTTTAAATGAGCACAATCTTTTTATATGCACACTTTCTGAGCATGTCCAAGATTTGCAGAATATACGTATGTGCATTTTGTGATTGGCTGATGGCTGTCACATGATGCAGTGGAAGGGGAAATAGAACTAACTTTAAAATTTGTCAAAAAAAATCTACTCATTTGAAATTCAAACTAAGTGCTTTTGCATTGTCTTTTTATTAATCTACAGTTTTTATTGGTCCTTTAAAGAGTACAGAAAAGACGAGTTATACAGACAGCACATTAAACGTCTCATTAAACTCCGTTTTGTAAGTTGTCAGACCCATTTTGTGCTGTGCAACTGCATTTACTATTCCTTTTATGATTGAGGCAGAACATGAAAGTTTCCTTTTCACTTCTTTTAAAAATTGTTTTTGTTATCTTTGCATCTTTTGTTGAAGAGCATACCTAGATAGGCTCAGAACCCCAACGCACTGCTGGAACTAGCTGCTGATTGGTGGCTGCACATATATGGCTCTTGTCACTGGGTCATCGTATGTGTTCAGCTAGCTCCCTGAGCCTACTCTTCAACAAAGGATACCAGAAGAACAAAGCAAATTTGATTAAATGGAAGTAAAATGTAAAAAGTTATGTAAAATTACATTTTATATGTTAACTATGAAATAAACAAACACAAACATGGGTAGATTAATTAATTTAAGTTTTTCTATCCATTAAGCAAATTAACAAATAACGTTTTGTTAATTAAAAATGATTACATTTGTTCACAAATTTTTGAATAACAAAAAAACATGACTAAATTACTTTTTTACAATTTTCCTGCTTTAGAGTTAAAAAAATAAATAAAAATGTATTGGATATAATAAAATTATATATATATTTATTTATTAATTTATTTTTTTCCCCCTTAAATTCTGTATGCCGATATTATCTTTGCAATATTTCCCTCCCTGGAAAACCTGCTGAAACCCATAAAAATGCCTGAGGAAAGGGCGGAACACTAAAACGCATTGCTATTTGCAGCCAGACCAGGCAAGCTGTGCTGTTTCTTTTACTGTTTTTTTAACCCCTGTTTTCTAACGTCGCTGGTCTTTCTATGGACGCTATTACTATTTTAGCAAGCCTAGGGAGGGAGGGTCTAATAGCTATTATCAGCCGTCAAGCCCTTAACGACTAGCGAGGTACTTGGTATGTCACGGTCATTAAGGGGTTAAAGGGATAGTCAAAATTAAAAACTTTCATGATTCAGATAGAGCAAGCAATTTTAAACAACTTTTCAATTCACTTCCATTATCTAAATATGCACAATCTTTATATGCACACTTTCTGAGGCGCCAGCACCTTCTGAGCATGTGCAAGATTCACAGAATATATACGTATATGCATTTTGTGATTGGCTGATGGCTGTCACATGATGCAGTGGCAGAGAAAATAGAACTAACTTTAAAATTTGTCAAGAAAAAAAATATACTCATTTGAAATTCAAAGTGCTTTTGCATTGTCTTTTTATTATGCATGTACTGATTATGCTATTCTACTGTGTCCTTTAATGTAATTTCTACATTGCATGCAGTAATGTTTTCAGTTTTCCGTTTGTGAAATAATTATTTGTTTTTCTTTCAGAAATGACTTTTAATGGTTTTGATTTGGTCTATAATTCTTAAAGGGACAGTCAAGTCCAAACCCCCCCCCAAAAAAAAAACTCATGATTTAAATAGGGCATGTATGTAATTTTAAACAACTTTCCAATTTACTTTTATCACCAATTTTGCTTTGTTCTCTTGGTATTCTTAGTTGAAAGCTAAACCTAGGTAGGCTCATATGCTAATTTCTTAGACCTTGAAGGCTGCCTCTAATCTGAATGCATTTTGAAAGTTTTCACCACTAGAGGGCGTTAGTTCATGTGTGCCATATAGATAACATTGAGCTCACGCACGTGAAGTTTCCAAGGAGTCAGCACCGATTGGCTAATATGCAAGTTTGTTAAAAGAACTGAAATAAGGGGGCAGTTTGCAGAGGCTTAGATACAAGGTAATCAGAGGTAAAAATTGTATTAATGTAACTGTGCTGGTTATGCAATGATTAATAAAGGGATTCTCTATATTTTTAAACAACAAAAATTCTGGTGTTGACTGTCCCTTTAAACAGCACTATTCCTATACAAGATACAGAAGATTTATGTAACTGCAGTACCGACACAATGCGCCAACACTGGTATATAGGCGGTAAATGCAGCAACGTACACGTATATGATATAATGCACAATCACATATATAGATAATGCAATACTGCAGCAAATGCGCACGTGATATTACGCACAAGCAGATGTACATATTATCTAATGTAGTAAATAGATTTTTCCCTTGGCTATTTTTACATATTGCAAATCCCTGTTTCGGTTATCATCATCACTGTAACAAATAACTAGGTTGACCGTTCTCAGCCTCTAACCTGATTGCTGGGATTCTGCTTTGCCCTTTTTGTTTTTCTGTGCAGCGTTATTTCCTTTCTTCCTTTGTCGCACTCCCTCTTTTCCTCCATCTTTGTCGCTCTCTTCCGTTTTTCCTTCATCTGAGGAGCTGTCCTTAACGGCTGTGAGAAACAGAGCAGGTGACAAAGTGACACGTACGTTTTCCTCCCCCACTCCCAGAATAACATACAGATGTAAAATGTGACAAAGAAACTGTGGTTTGGGTGCAAGAGTTTAATTTTAATAATTATACTTTATTTATGAAGCGCCAACATATTCCGCAGCGCTGTACATGGATACAATTCATTTAAATAGAACAACGATATAAAACTTGTAAGAGACAGGACACAATTTACAAACACATACTGGAGGAATTGAGGGCCCTATTCCCGTGGGAAATGATTTTACAGCACTAACAGCAGTTCCAAGGTAACAAAAATAAACTACATAACTAGCAGTCATATCTAAATTACTTAATGGGACACAACATTTTGATTCAGATAGGACATACATTTGGTTTTAAACAACTTTCTAATTTACTCCTATTATCAAATTTGCTTCATTCTCTTGGTATCCTTTGTTGAATGAGCAGCAATGCACTACTCAGAGCTAGCTTAAAATGGATAAGAAACCCACATTTTCTCTTTCATGGTTCAGATAGAGCAGCAATTTTTAGCAACTTTCTATTTTACTCCTATTATCAATTTTTCTTCGTTCTCTATGTATCTTTTTTTGAAAAGCAGGAATGTAAGTTTTGGAGCCAGCTCATTTTTGGTTCAGCGCCCTGGGTAGGGCTTGCTGATTGGTGGCTACATTTAGCGCTACCCAGGTGCTGAACCAAAAATGGGCCGGATCCTAAGCTTACATTCCTGCTTTTTTAAATAAAGATACCAGGAGAAGAAGGGAGCTATGAGTCTGTCCCTCCCCAGCAGGGTGACATAGTGACACAGACAGAATGGAGCTATGAGTCTATCCCTCCCCAGCAGGGTGACATAGTGACACAGACAGAAGGGAGCTATGAGTCTATCCCTCCCCAGCAGGGTGACATAGTGATACAGACAGAAGGGAACTATTAGTCTGTCCCTCCCCAGCAGGGTGACATAGTGACACAGACAGAAGGGAGCTATGAATCTATCCCTCCCCAGCAGGGTGACATAGTGACACAGACAGAAGGGAGCTATGAATCTATCCCTCCCCAGCAGGGTGACATAGTGATACAGACAGAAGGGAACTATGAGTCTATCCCTCCTCAGCAGGGTGACATAGTGACACAGACAGAAGGGAGCTATGAGTCTGTCCCTCTCCTGCAGGGTGACATAGTGACACAGACAGAAGGGAGCTATGAGTCTATCCCTCTCCTGCAGGGTGACATAGTGACACAGACAGAAGGGAGCTAAGATTCTATCCCTCCCCAGCAGGGTGACATAGTGACACAGACAGAAGGGAGCTATGAGTCTGTCCCTCCTCAGCAGGGTGACATAGTGACACAGACAGAAGGGAGCTATGAGTCTGTCCCTCTCCTGCAGGGTGACATAGTGACACAGACAGAAGGGAGCTATGAGTCTATCCCTCTCCTGCAGGGTGACATAGTGACACAGACAGAAGGGAGCTATGAGTCTGTCCCTCTCCTGCAGGGTGACATAGTGACACAGACAGAAGGGAGCTATGAGTCTATCCCTCTCCTGCAGGGTGACATAGTGACACAGACAGAAGGGAGCTATGAGTCTGTCCCTCTCCTGCAGGGTGACATAGTGACACAGACAGAAGAAAGCTATGAGTCTGTCCCTCCCCAGCAGGGTGACATAGTGACACAGACAGAAGGGAACTATTAGTCTATCCCTCCCCAGCAGGGTGACATAGTGACACAGACAGAAGGGAGCTAAGATTCTATCCCTCCCCAGCAGGGTGACATAGTGACACAGACAGAAGGGAGCTATGAGTCTATCCCTCCCCAGCAGGGTGACATAGTGACACAGACAGAAGGGAGCTAAGATTCTATCCCTCCCCAGCAGGGTGACATAGTGACACAGACAGAAGGGAGCTATGAGTCTGTCCCTCCCGAGCAGGGTGACATAGTGACACAGACAGAAGAAAGCTATAAGTCTGTCCCTCCCCAGCAGGGTGACATAGTGACACAGACAGAAGGGAGCTAAGATTCTATCCCTCCCCAGCAGGGTGACATAGTGACACAGACAGAAGGGAACTATTAGTCTATCCCTCCCCAGCAGGGTGACATAGTGACACAGACAGAAGAAAGCTATAAGTCTGTCCCTCCCCAGCAGGGTGACATAGTGACACAGACAGAAGAAAGCTATAAGTCTGTCCCTCCCCAGCAGGGTGACATAGTGACACAGACAGAAGGGAGCTATGAGTCTGTCCCTCCCCAGCAGGGTGACATAGTGACACAGACAGAAGGGAGCTATGAGTCTGTCCCTCCCCAGCAGGGTGACATAGTGACACAGACAGAAGGGAGCTATGAGTCTATCCCTCTCCTGCAGGGTGACATAGTGACACAGACAGAAGGGAGCTATGAGTCTATCCCTCCCCAGCAGGGTGACATAGTGACACAGACAGAAGGGAGCTAAGATTCTATCCCTCCCCAGCAGGGTGACATAGTGACACAGACAGAAGAAAGCTATAAGTCTGTCCCTCCCCAGCAGGGTGACATAGTGACACAGACAGAAGGGAGCTATGAATCTATCCCTCCCCAGCAGGGTGACATAGTGATACAGACAGAAGGGAACTATGAGTCTGTCCCTCCTCAGCAGGGTGACATAGTGACACAGACAGAAGGGAACTATGAGTCTATCCCTCCTCAGCAGGGTGACATAGTGACACAGACAGAAGGGAGCTATGAGTCTGTCCCTCTCCTGCAGGGTGACATAGTGACACAGACAGAAGGGAGCTATGAGTCTATCCCTCTCCTGCAGGGTGACATAGTGACACAGACAGAAGGGAGCTATGAGTCTGTCCCTCTCCTGCAGGGTGACATAGTGACACAGACAGAAGGGAGCTATGAGTCTGTCCCTCTCCTGCAGGGTGACATAGTGACACAGACAGAAGAAAGCTATGAGTCTGTCCCTCCCCAGCAGGGTGACATAGTGACACAGACAGAAGGGAACTATTAGTCTATCCCTCCCCAGCAGGGTGACATAGTGACACAGACAGAAGGGAGCTAAGATTCTATCCCTCCCCAGCAGGGTGACATAGTGACACAGACAGAAGGGAGCTAAGATTCTATCCCTCCCCAGCAGGGTGACATAGTGACACAGACAGAAGGGAGCTATGAGTCTGTCCCTCCCGAGCAGGGTGACATAGTGACACAGACAGAAGAAAGCTATAAGTCTGTCCCTCCCCAGCAGGGTGACATAGTGACACAGACAGAAGGGAGCTAAGATTCTATCCCTCCCCAGCAGGGTGACATAGTGACACAGACAGAAGGGAACTATTAGTCTATCCCTCCCCAGCAGGGTGACATAGTAACACAGACAGAAGGGAGCTAAGATTCTATCCCTCCCCAGCAGGGTGACATAGTGACACAGACAGAAGGGAGCTATGAGTCTATCCCTCCCCAGCAGGGTGACATAGTGACACAGACAGAAGGGAGCTAAGATTCTATCCCTCCCCAGCAGGGTGACATAGTGACACAGACAGAAGAAAGCTATAAGTCTGTCCCTCCCCAGCAGGGTGACATAGTGACACAGACAGAAGAAAGCTATAAGTCTGTCCCTCCCCAGCAGGGTGACATAGTGACACAGACAGAAGGGAGCTATGAGTCTGTCCCTCCCCAGCAGGGTGACATAGTGACACAGACAGAAGGGAGCTATGAGTCTGTCCCTCCCCAGCAGGGTGACATAGTGACACAGACAGAAGGGAGCTATGAGTCTATCCCTCTCCTGCAGGGTGACATAGTGACACAGACAGAAGGGAGCTATGAGTCTATCCCTCCCCAGCAGGGTGACATAGTGACACAGACAGAAGGGAGCTAAGATTCTATCCCTCCCCAGCAGGGTGACATAGTGACACAGACAGAAGAAAGCTATAAGTCTGTCCCTCCCCAGCAGGGTGACATAGTGACACAGACAGAAGAAAGCTATAAGTCTGTCCCTCCCCAGCAGGGTGACATAGTGACACAGACAGAAGGGAGCTATGAGTCTGTCCCTCCCCAGCAGGGTGACATAGTGACACAGACAGAAGGGAGCTATGAGTCTATCCCTCTCCTGCAGGGTGACATGGTGACACAGACAGAAGGGAACTATTTGTCTATCCCTCTCCTGCAGGGTGACATAGTGACACAGACAGAAGGGAACTATTAGTCTATCCCTCCCCAGCAGGGTGACATAGTGACACAGACAGAAGGGAGCTATGAGTCTATCCCTCCCCAGCAGAGTGACATAGTGACACAGACAGAAGGGAGCTATGAGTCTGTCCCTCCCCAGCAGGGTGACATAGTGACACAGACAGAAGGGAGCTATGAGTCTGTCCCTCCCGAGCAGGGTGACATAGTGACACAGACAGAAGGGAGCTATGAGTCTGTCCCTCCCCAGCAGCTCTAAGTAGTGCATTGCTGCTGACATAGTGACACAGACAGAAGGGAGCTATGAGTCTATCCCTCTCCAGCAGGGTGACATAGTGACACAGACAGAAGGGAGCTATGAGTCTGTCCCTCCCCAGCAGGGTGACATAGTGACACAGACAGAAGGGAGCTAAGATTCTATCCCTCCCCAGCAGGGTGACATAGTGACACAGACAGAAGAAAGCTATAAGTCTGTCCCTCCCCAGCAGGGTGACATAGTGACACAGACAGAAGGGAGCTAAGATTCTATCCCTCCCCAGCAGGGTGACATAGTGACACAGACAGAAGGGAACTATTAGTCTATCCCTCCCCAGCAGGGTGACACAGACAGAAGGGAGATATAGGGTGCATTTATCAAACACAGGTGGACAGGGGTGTACAGATTGGCCCTTGTCCGCACCACCTCCCCTCTGACTCCTTTGCGCTCACGTGCAACCCCGCCCGCACACAGCTAATCAGGTGCGGGCAGGAGCTGTCAATCTCCCCAGTCGAACGAAACTCTCCACCTAAGCAGCAGCCTGAACAGGGTAGGGAAGCAGCGGTCAAAGGGAGGAGAAGGGCTTGATAAATGTAGCCCTATGAGTCTGTCCATCCCCTGCAGAATTACATAGTAACACAGACAGGAGGGAGGAAGCTATGAGCCTCGACATCACCCCATGAAGTGACACAAATAGAATGGAGCCGAGTCTGTCTCTTCCCTTGCAAAGTAACACGAAACCTAAGATAGATATGAATGCAATTTGTTTTACATAACATACCATGGCTGTGTCCATGTCCGTGTCCTCCTTTAAAATGTCGAACAAACTTCTCCACAACAAGGAAGGCAATGATTCCAGCAAGAACCCATAGTCCAACAGACATCATGTGAGCGTGATTGTGACCTGTGAGACAGGTGGAGAAAGTGTATTAGAGAAGAGGGGTAGAGAAAGAAAGAGTGAGTATATTTATAGAATGCTGTAAAAACAGGGCAATTCCTTCTCCACTGTTTGCTAAGAACACATCACTAAGTGGAATTGTCATCCTTAAATAGGAGAGAAAGAAAGAGAGAGAAAGAGAGAGAAA
>NC_069505.1:554234022-554289022 GCF_027579735.1 Bombina bombina | reverse complement strand
GATGCCCACTGTCTATAGTGCTCTTAGCAATGGCATTACACTGTTTGCACCATGATGCCCACTGTCTATGGTGCACTTAGCCTCAGACTGCACCCTGATGCTCATGCTCTATTGTACTTTCAGCATTAGACTGCCCCTGCCTCTCAGCATAAGACTGTATGTAACCTGCTGCCAAGTGTGTATGGTCCATTCATCATCAGATTATATGCAAAGTGTCTATGGGGCTCACAGCATCAGTCTATTTGTTTGCACTCTGCTGCCCAGTGTGTCCTCCAAGCCTCAGACTTCTGCATGCACCCTGCTGCCCAGTGTGTATGGTGCTCACAGCATCAGACTGTCTGTATGCACCCTGCTGTCCAGTGTGTATGGTGCTCACAGCATCAGACTGTCTGTATGCACCCTGCTGCCCAGTGTGTATGGTGCTCACTGCATCAGACTGTCTGTATGCACCCTGCTGCCCAGAGTGTTTGGTGATTACAGCATCAGACTGTCTGTATGCACCCTGCTGCCCAGTGTGTATGGTGCTCACAGCATCAGACTGTCTGTATGCACCCTGCTGCCCAGTGTGTATGGTGCTCACAGCATCAGACTGTCTGTATGCACCCTGCTGCCCAGTGTGTATGGTGCTCACAGCATCAGACTGTCTGTATGCACCCTGCTGCCCAGAGTGTTTGGTGATCACAGCATCAGACTGTCTGTATGCACCCTGCTGCCCAGTGTGTATGGTGCTCACAGCATCAGACTGTATGCACCCTGCTGCCCAGTGTGTATGGTGCTCACAGCATCAGACTGTCTGTATGCACCCTGCTGTCCAGTGTGTATGGTGCTCACAGCATCAGACTGTCTGTATGCACCCTGCTGCCCAGTGTGTATGGTGATCACAGCATCAGACTGTCTGTATGCACCCTGCTGCCCAGTGTGTATGGTGCTCACAGCATCAGACTGTCTGTATGCACCCTGCTGCCCAGTGTGTATGGTGATCACAGCATCAGACTGTCTGTATACACCCTGCTGCCCAGAGTGTTTGGTGATCACAGCATCAGACTGTTTGTATGCACCCTGCTACCCAGTGTATACGGTCCTCTCAACATTATACTGTGACTGTCTACAGCACCCTGATTCCCAGTGTGTATGGTACTCTATAGTTCAGACTGCACTGATGCCCATTATTTATAGTCCTCTCAATATCAGAATAAATGCAAATTGTCCAAGGTACTCACGGCATCATGTACAATGATGCCCAGTATCAATGGTACTCTCAGGAACCCTGATGCCCAATCTCTATGGTCTTCTGTAACTTAATCTGACTGTCTGTACACTGATACCATGTCTCTATGGTACTCCCGACATCAGCCTAACCCCTGATGCTCAGTGTCTATGGTGTTCTCGGCATAAGTCTGTACACAATTGTATAGTGACTGCGCCGCTCTCAGTACCCAGTATATATTCCATACCCAGTTCGTGCCCAGCCTTTCCGTTCACACCTGCAATCCGCTGTATTCTGTGCAACTCAGACGTGGCACATACAGATCCGCAATTAAACCCCGCGAGAATCACAAAAGGATGCGCGGCCCCAAGTGCTGGCGGAAGAATGTCAATAAAGTGCACATTGCCAATAGAGAGTATGGCGTCTCAACGTTATTGTGTTTATTTGTTATGACAAAGAGTTATCGCAAGATACAAAGATGCCGCTTTTCATACGTTGATAAATGTACATAGTAAATAAACGTACTGAGCATATCAGTAGTCAGCTGCTGCTTTTGTATACTGTGTATCTCATGTTATAGATTCATATAAAGCTCCTTATAACCTCTGCACTGAATTACATGTGATTCTCATGTCGGATCTGGTGTAATACAGCTGTTTAGCTCACAGGGTCTTCAGGTTCTACCATAGAATTATTTTGCTTTTGTGGATTCTACTTTTTGCTAAATGTCACTAAGACATACATATATATTTTTATCATTAGATTGGTTCTCTATTACAATACAAAGAGAATACAATACATTAATTGTTACATCAGAGAATCAGTACTGATATTTGTAGTTACAAATATTGATTACTATAATAGTCCTAATTTATTCATGAGTAGTGTCAGGAGGTCTCTATGATAGATATATATATATATATATATATATATATATATATATATATATATATATATATATATATATATATATATATATATATATATCATAAAAGCACAGAGAAAGACAAAACATGAAATAAAAATGTAACAAGTCAAAATTTAACAGAGAAAAAAATAGAAATCAACATCTCCAAAATATTTCCGGTGTATCCAGATTAAACTTAACAAAAAAAATAATAATGGGCTGGTTATTGTTGAATAAAGCACTTCACTTTAATGTTTAATAAATTAGCAATTTCATAATATAGATCCAATTGATCCATAAGCAGATAATATAATTTTCCAGTGTAAAGGTGGATTTACATGCATTGCAATTGCCAATCTAATATCTGGGCATTATCTGTTTGGCACTATTCAGAAGAATTAGTAGGGCACAATTATGAGATTTGGGGAGTTTAGGGATAGGTTTATGAATAAGGATTATGGAGCGATCTTTCACAGATAATAGGGCATTCATTTCTCTTAGCACTTGAGACCAAGAGGGTATTATTATAGGGCAAGACCACCATAGTGCCCCTTTCTCTGCAATTCCTCCAGCATCAATTAGTGGTTGTAGGGAATATAATCTATAATCAGTGTGGGGTCATATACCATCTCATAAGAATTTTTTAGTTTGTTTCCAATATTGAGGCTGAGATAGAAGCTTTAGCCGTGCGCTGGAAGATGAGAAATATTTTTAGCCCTTATATGACTAGGGTTGCCAGTTGTCAACGACAAACATACCGGAAAACCTGCACAAGTGGTAGGTGAGGAGGACACAGTTTGTCTCCCAAATTAGAAAAAGATAAACCCCCTTGGTTACCAGTAATAGCAGTGATTTGACCATCCATTGGCTGCCAATAGCACGCACAGAGCAGAAATGTTACTATTAAAGAGACATTGTACACTAGATTTTTCTTTGCATACATGTTTTGTAGATGATCCATTAATATAGCCCATCTAGGAGTGTTTTTGTAACAATGTATAGGTTCGCTTATTTTTTTAATAACATTGTGCTGATTTTCAGACTCCTAACCAAGCCCCAAATTATCAGATGTAGACTAAAGTCTACAGATTCCTGCTTGCTCCTTTTTGTGAAATGGGTCTTCTTATATGCAGGGAAGGGGAGAGTGTCTGATCTTCTTGCTTTCCCAGCCCCTTTCAATGGGTTTCCCAGCCTAACTTCATCAACTTTGCTAAACTGGGAGCTTCTAAGTAGGGTTTTAAAAGGTTTTATACTGCATTTCTAGATCATTATCTGTGCATATTTTTCTTTATAGTAGTGTCTATCACATGCAGTAAGTTATATGAAAATTGGTGTAACCTGTCCCTTTAATATCAGTAACACTTAAGAGAGTGTTTGTTACTGACAGCACAACATTTTTTTGATGATTGATATTATTCCCATTCATATTCAAAATTTGAGGGACTTGCAATCATTTAAAATATCAGTGTGATTCCAGATGCACACGACTAAGGGCAGGCCTGAAACGTGGTTGTTTTTTGCTTATGGTCCTAGTATAAGAAATTAAGTTCTTTTGAACCATTTGGAGACTGAAATTGCATGGATTTTAGTGATTCAAGATGCAGGGCCAGACTGGAAGGAATAAGCTGCCCACATCTGACTGAGGAAATTACTACCTTTACGGTTGGTTATCATCTCGCAGTCTATGCGGTGTTCGTGTCTGTCCTAGTCACCTCACAGTCGGCCAATCCCATCTCCTCATCCAATTGAATTGATCTCTTAACCCAGAGAGTGCAGCCAGAAGACAATTGAAGGTTATACAGATGGTTGGCGTTCTAAGTATTTGAAATTATTGACATGGTAAAATTAGATCGTCCGCTACCCCATGATGGCCTCATTTTTTTGGAGTATGCGGACATCACCTCCCCTGCAACATTGACGAATTGGCTCTTTTACCCCAGAAACACAGGGTTCCTGATCATTGAACCTGAAAAAAATATCTGCACCTGGAGATGGTTCCCCTCAGCTCATTTGTAAAGGGACAAAAAACCCATTTTTTTTTCTTTCATGATTCAGATAATGCAAATTATTTTAAACAACTTTAAAATGTACTTCTATTATCTAATTTGTTTTGTTGATATTCTTATTGGAAAAGGATTTCTAAATAGACTCAAGAGCTGCTGATTGGTGGCTGTACATATTTGCCTCACCTAGTGCATTCAACTAGCTCTAAACAGTGCATTGCTGCTTCTTCGCCAAAGAATATCAAGAGAATGAAGCAAATTAAATAATAGAAGTAAATTGTAAAGTTATTTAAAATTGTATGTTCTATCTGAATCAGGAAAGAAAAATGTTGGGTTTCACATCCCTTTAAGCAAGTTGGTAGGTAGTAGAGTTTAAATGGGTGCCCAGCTACCTAAACTTTACTCCTTTTCTTTAATTTCACATTTACTGTCCCTTTAATATAGGTTTTCCCTTATGATCTTAAAGTGTCAATTATTATTATTATTATCAGGTATTTGTAGAGAGCCAACAGATTCCGCAGCGCAATGAACATAGGTGGTATACAAGATAACATTTACAGGGGTCAAGTGGGTACAGGGCCCTGCCGAGAGTTGCACTGTTGTAGTCGGCTCTTATGAATGTGAACTACAAACAGCTGGGCTCATAGGCTTACATGCTATGGGGTGTAAGGGGATAGCAGTGGAGATAGGAAGGTTAATGTAGGTTGTATGCATCCCTGAATAGTAGAATCTTCAGGGAGCGCTTGAAGCTTTCAAAACTAGGGGAGAGTCTTGTGGAGCGAGGCAGAGAGTTCCATAAGATGGGAGCCAGTCTGGAAAAATCTTGTAAATGGGAATGTGAGGAGGTAACAAGAAAGGAGGAGAGTAGGAGATCATGAGCGGAGCAAAGGGGATGGGAGGGAGAGTATCTGGAGACAAGGTTTGAGATGTAGGGGGGAGCAGTGCAGTTGAGGGCTTTGTGTGTCAGAGTGAGAATTTTGTGTTTAATCCTGGAGGCAAGAGGAAGCCAGTGAAGGGATTGGCAGAGGTGTGCAGCAGATAAAGAGCGATGTGTAAGGAAGATGAGCCTGGCAGAGGCATTCATTATGGATTGTAAACGAGCTAGGTGGCAGCTAGGGAGACCAGAGAGGATGGAGTTGCAGTAGTCGAGGCGGGAAAGGATAATCTTAGAGATGTCTAATTTTAGAGATGTTTTTAAGGTGGAAGCGGCAGGCTTTAGCCAAGGACTGAATGTGAGGAGTGAAAGATAGATCTGAGTCAAGTGTGACCCCAAGACATTGGGCATGTGGGGTTAGGGGTAATGATGGAGTTATCAACAGTTATAGAGAAATGGGGGTGTGGAGATTTTGGATTAAGGGGGGAAAATAAGGAGCTCAGTTTTGTAGAGATTTAGCTTGAGGTAGTGAGAGGACATCCAAGATGAGATATGAGAGAGACAGTTAGTGACACAGGTTAGCAAGGAAGGAGATAGTTCTGGTGCAGAGAGGTAGATTTGGGTGTCATCGGTATACAAATGATAATGAAACCCGTGGGACTTAATTAAGGAACCTAATGAGGACATGAAGATTGAGAAGAGGAGGGGAACGAGGACAGAGCCTTGCGGTACCCCAACAGAAAGAGGTAACGGGGCAGAGGATGCCCCAGAGAAGGCTATGCTAAAGGAATGGAGGGTTTGGAGCAAAAGAGGGTGGTCAACAGTTTTAAAGGCTGCAGACAGATCAAGGAGGATAACTAGAGAGAAGTGGCCTTTGGATTTTGCTGTAAGTAGGTCGTTGGTAACATTAGCAATTGCTGTCTCTGTGGAGTGTAGGGGGCGAAATCCAGATTGCAGTGGGTCAAGGAGGGAGTTTAATGTAAGAAATGGGATAGACGTGCATATACTAACTTTTCAAGAAGCTTTGAGGCAAGAGGGAGTAGGGAAATAGGATGGTAGTTGGATCAAGAGGTTTTTTGAGGATAGGTGTGACCAGTGCATGTTTAAGAGATGAGGGAAATCTACCAGTGCTGAGGGAGAAGTTGAAGATGTGTGTGAGTATAGGGGTAAGGGTAGAAGAGAGGGAGGGGAGTAGCTGTGAGGGGATAGGGTTGAGGGGACAGGCAATGAGGCGAGAGGATAGTATAAGGGCAGAAACGTCTTCCTCTGTAACAGGGGCAAAAGAGCTAAATTTTTGGCTATATGGGTTTTGGATGACTGTGAGCTTTTTGGGGGATGGGAGAACGGTAGTATGTTGCAAGCCGATATAATTTCTGATGGAGTCTATTTTGTTGTTGAAGTAGCTGGCAAAATCTTGAGCTGAGAGAGAAGTTGTAGTGGGAGATGGGGATGGGCAGAGAAGAGTATTGTAGTAGTTGTAGTGGCAGATGTATTGTAACATGTTCTCCCCTTTAATTTGTTCAAAATTATCAGTTTTACCTGCTGGAGTGCATTGTTTACAAATAACTAACTCCTTTACCTTTATTTTGGAATTTGATATAACAGTTTTTACCTGTGGTATCACCACCTATATAAAAGTGATAAAATATGGAAATCTGATTCCCTGCAAGCTCAGCCCATTTAATTGGTTTTCATTGGTCGTGGTGTCAAACACAAAAACAATGATTTCATGTAGGAAAATAAACAAAACAATGTAATATAACACACATTTTATACTCTGATATAACAAGTGATTGGAAACACAATAAGCCAGAGAAAATCAGTGTTGTGCATCTGGCTACACAAAAGCTCTGTAAAATGACCATACCATGCTCTGATTTGCAGACCTCTCAACTGTCCCAGCCTGAGGGGAACAGTCCCATATTCTGAGCTCTGTCCCTCTGAGACAGCCATTTGTCCTGTTTTAAAGAAATTTCCTTAGCCCCACCCACAGAATACCCAGAAACACCCACAAACTGCCTGGACACACCCACAGATAACTCAGAAACAGCCACAATCCCACCCACTAACCATCCACAATCCCTCCCTTCCCAACACGGCCCCACCCACAAAATGGTGATGGACTCCTGTGTCCCTCATTTTTAGCCACAAATGTTGGGATATATGGATTTGAAGTAAAATGGGCCCCACTGATTATATTGATTTTATAGTAAGCTAATAAGTTATAACAGAATAAGCATAGATACATTTTCCTGGGGAATGCTAGGACTTGTGAGATTAATGGAAAAACAACTTTATTGTACATAAGAAAAGAACATGTTTATCGTTACAATGCACTTTATCTCTACATATAGGGGTTGGTTTATCAAAGGCTTTGCCCGCCTTTGCCCCCCCTACGACTGCGGGTTCTCACAAGAGAACCTGCAGTCCATATTTAACAATCAGCGGTCATTAGACTGCTGCCTCCCTAACCTCTTTGCCACCTGTTAGGTGGCGAATTTCTTTCTCCCCAGTCTCGTCCGACCAGGGAGATTGACAGCTCCTGCCCGCACACGATTGGCTGTGCGCAAAAGTGCGTTCTTGTGCAATACTGAACTCCGGCAGCAGAATTCGGCCCGCCAGAGGTGAGCTGCGGTGGACAGGGCATGCATATACACCCCTGTCCACCGTAGCTTGATAGACCGACCCTATAGACTATATGCCATAATGTTAATTTCATTGAATTTCAGACTTTCAAAACTACATTCTAATGCAATAATTACATAATAAAATACTTTAAGAATTAGTGCATCACAAAAAGGTTTATTGATAACTACATAAAGGGACCGTCTACTTCCCCTTATCACATGGCTATTTATTTATTATCTATTGACTTGCATTTTAGCCAATTAGTGCTGTCTCATGCACAACTCTAAGGGAGTAAGCACAATGCTATCTACATGGCACACATGAACTAGCAGTCTCCTCTTGTGAAAAGCCAATAAAGCATGTGATAAGAGTCTGTCTGTAGTGGCTTAGAAACAGGCAGAAATGTAGAAGTTTAAAGGTTATAAAGTATATTAATATAACAGTGTTGGTTGTACAAAGCTGGGGAATGGATAGTGAAGGTGTTATCTAGCTTTTTAAACATTAACAATGTTGGTGTAGACTGTGCCGTTAAAGGGACATGAAACAACATTTTCTTACTGGGACATGATCCAGATAGAGCATGCAGTTTTAAGCAACTTTGTAATTTACTTCTATTATCAAATTTTATTTGTTCTCTTGGTATCTTTTGTTGAAAAGCTGTGAGGTAAGCTTAGGGGAGTGCACATGTCTGGAGCACTAAGTGGCAGCAGTTGTGCAATAATGTTATTCATTTGCAAGAGCACTGTTCCCTGCCACATAATGCTCCAGACTCTTACCTAGGTATCTCTTCAACAAAGAATACAATGGGAACAAAGCAACTTTGATAACAAAAAAACTAATTTATTTCTATTATATGCTCTGTCTGAATCATAAAAGAAAGTCCTTTGGGTTTCATTATCCAGGTAGAGCATGCAATTGTGAACAACCTTTTTTTTAATCTAAGTTGCTTAATTCTTTTGGTATCCTTTGTGGAATGGCATACTTAGGTAGGTTTAAACGCAGCAAAGCACTAGTTGGAGCAAGTTGTTGATTGGTGGCTGCACAGATGCCTCTTGTCATTAGCTCGCCCAATCTTTTGAGCTAGCTCTCAGTGGTGCATTGTTGCTCCTTCAACAAAGAATACCAAAAGAAAGAAGCACATGTGATAATAGACGTAAATTGGAAAGTTGATTAAATTGTATATTTGTTAATCATAAAATAAAGAAAAATGGGTTTCATGTCCCTTTAACCTCTCCAAAAGGAGGTAAACACATATTTAATACCTGAAACAGCAAACATACGTCCGTAGCCAGTAGCCACTAACCACCATCCCTGTCTCATTCAAGCCTCGAGTGCATCTTGCGTGTGAGTTTGTTTTAAAGGGACAGTGTACACCAATTTACATATAATTGTATGTAATAGATACTACTATAAATACAAATATGCACAGTTACTGATCTCAAAATCCAGTATAAAACCTTTTTAAAAACTGACTTAGAAGCTCCCAGTATAGAGTTAGAGTTGATGCGGTTAGGCTGGGACACCCAGTGAAAGAGGCTGGAAAAACAAGAAGGGCAGACACTCCCCCCTTCCCTGCATATGGAATGACAGATAGCTTAACCCCTTAATGACCACAATGTACCCTGGCTGTATGTCACTGGTCGTTAAGGTTTTTTTCAGGACATAATAGCACAAGTCTAGCAAGAACATGCTATTAATGCCCTCCCTCCAGAAGGCTTTGTGGAATAGAGCAGTCTCAACGCTGGTGGCAAGACCACGTTATAAAACAATCAAGTCCCAAAAAAAGGCCAGCGACATACAGGGTACGTCGCTGGTCCTTAAAGGGTTTTAAACAGGCGCTAACAGTAGTCGCATTCATGCATCTGACACTGTGCGGCTTGGTTAGGAATCTGAAAATCACCTCAATGTTATTAAAAAAAAAATAAGACAAACTATAGATTGTTACAAAATCACTCTCAGATGGGCAGTACAAATGGATCATCTACAAAACATTTATGCAAAGAAAAAATCTAATACAATGTCCCTTTAACACTAGCAAATTAGGACATTGTATTGTTGCACTAAATGTCACTTTAACTCCATCCTGCTACACTGGGTTTAAGATATAAACTTTATGAAAAGGCACTCACACATTAATGAAAAAAAAGTAATTTGAAGTACATTTATTGCTGATAGTTAATATTTGTTATATAAAATGATACACATTTTGCAGAATGAAGCTGCAGTTTGCAGATTTTCTTCATATATTTCAGATGTATAATTTAAATATACAGTCTTTGTATCTTCTTTTGTTTTGGATATATTAATTACAGTAGGAAATTCCAGCTTCAAGAGGCTTACAGTCAAAGACAGGGGGATGTATAAAGATTGTCATTCTGTTCCTTGTGTAATTTCTCCAAGCTCTGTAACCTGAAAGTACATAAAATAAATTAATAACTTTTTATTATAAGTCGGAGATTGTAACATAAACTTACATTAGAATAGATTTTTATTAGGGTTGTGCTTATTGACCTAGCAGATCCTAAAACTGTGCTCCCAACAGTTCTTAGAAGCTATTCTAGTATCTTTTCAACCGCTGTATATTTCCAAAGTGAAACTTTGACTCCACCCTGATGCCGCCTCATATTACACAGACTCCGCCCCCCCCCCCCATTCCTGGAACCTAGGATTGAATAGCACATGACTGTTTAACCGTAGGGCCTTGAGACATGATGTTTCTGTTTCTGCATGTATATCAGATCTGGGGAGTTATTTTGCTCAAATATTATTTCTTTAAAGGTTTAGTCATCTCCAGAATTGTTATTGTTTAAAAAGATAGATAATCCCTTTATTACCCATTCCCCAGTTTTGCATAACCAACACCGTTATATTAATATACCTTTTACCTCTGTGATTACCTTGTAGCTAAGCCTCCTCAGACTGCCCCTTTCTTTCAATTTTTTTGACAGACTTGCACTTTAGACAATTAGTGCTAATTATAAATAATTCCACAGGAGTGAGCTCAATGTTATCGATATGACACACATGAACTAATGCCCTCTAGCTGTGAAAAACTGTCAAATGCACTGAAATAAGTGGCGGCCAGAAATTAGCGTATGAGCCTACCTAGGTTTAGCTTTCAACAAACAATACCAAAAGCACAAAGCAAAATTGATAAAAGTGAATTGGAAAGTTGTTTAAAATGACATGTTCTATCATGAAAGTTTAATTTTGGGCAGAAAGCTGCCAGCCTCTGCCCAGCCCCTGCAGCAGCTCTGGTAAACCAGGGAGAGGAGGTAGTCGTCCTCCCTCCCCTTACACAGAACCCCTTGCAGGGAGAAACGGATGTCAATAACTCTCCCCAGCGGCAGAACCCCTTACCGGTAGTGGAGACAGTCGATCTCTCTCCCCAGCGGCAGAGCCAGGAGCAGGAAGAGGAGACAGTCGTTCTCTCTCCCCAGCGGCAGAGCCATTCCTGGGGAGTGGATGTAGTCGTCCTCCCTCCCCTTACGCAGAACCCCTTCCTGGGAGAGAAGACAGTCGGTCTCTCTGTCCAGCGGCAGAGCCATCCCCTGGGAGCGGAGGTAGTCGTCCTCCCTCCCCGTAAGCAGAACCCCGTGCAGGGAGAGACGGATGTCGATAACTCTCCCCAACAGTTGGTCACTTTCCCCAGCTGCAGAACCCCATACAGGGAGCAGAGACAGCCGGTCTCCCTCCCCAGTGGCAGCACAGTTTTTCAGGGAGCGGAGGTAGTCGACCTCCCTCCCCAGCAGCAGATCCCCTTCCCAGAAAGAGAGACAGCCCATCTCTCTCCCCAGTAGCTGTGCATGATCTCTACCCTTTTTGCGCCCAGGAGGATTTCTCACTGGGGGCAGGCGTTGCATTGGGCAAGGAGGATAAAATCTTATGCAGTTGGTGCCACATGTTTGGGCACCCAAGCTTTGCCTGCCCCACCAAGGAGCAACCTCACCCTCCGGTCTGGGGTGGGAATATAGCTGGGAAACCGGCACTGGCTTTGCTTGTGGGTGGGTCAGCCGGTACTCAACAGAGGGTCACAGAGGGAGGCAGTATGGCCATGGAATTTAAAGACACTGGAACTTGTGGGAGAGCAACTGTTTGGGAGCCGGCCTTGGCAAACTTGTTTAGTACTTTGCATCGTGTGACTATCCCTGTGCCCAGGGCGCAGGGGATAAATGCCAGCAGAAACCCCCCAGGGTGCCTCAAGCGCAGGGGACATGGGATAACCTTCTCCATCATCCGAGAAGTGGAGGGTCACCGTCGGACAGCCCCAGGCCGACCCGTTAAGGATCTAGCCGGGTCTGCCGAACTGGAAGGGTGGATACCGGGCTGCAAGGGTTAAACCCTTACCCCCCTACCACCTCACCCCTGTTGTTTCTCAGTGGTTTTGGGCTCCTCAGAGCAACCACAAACTCTGGAAGCTTTTGTTTGCTTGTTTTGTGTTCTAAACTTGTTAAGAGAAGAGCTGGTCTATGACTGGGAAAACCCTCCTAGGCTGGTCGGGCTCCTGGAACTTCCGGTCGGCCACAGAACAGCAGGACACTGGCTAACTTTACCCCTGGTCACTCCAGCAACCATGTGCCTCAGAGCTCCGCTCTTTTGGGGATTAGTATCCCCTAGGGAGGACAAGAGGTGGGGCAATTACCGGAGGGGAGCTCCTTTGGGAACCAGGTTTTTTTGACACCCCTACCCCCATAACTTCAACAGGCTGTATCTCTGGTCCTCAATGACAAATCACGCTGATTTTTGAAATGTGGCATCTGGGAACTGAGAGCTTTAAAATGATAGAAGTGCTGCAGCTCCCCGGGATCACCCCGAAACTGCCACCAGTGTCCTGGGATTCTGTGGGACTGTGGCTGCTATGGAGGTACCATTCTGTCTGGAGGGGCAAGAATGGAGGGAAAATTGTGGGATTGTCCAGTATCTTATCAAGATGATCTTTGTGTATAAAATGAGTGTGTGTTTTCAATAAAAGGAGTTCCTGTTTCACCTGAATGCTAGTATGTCTAGTTATTTGGGTGGGCTCCTGCTAAAACCACTTTCCTGGGCTACATAGCAGCCTGTTCCAGGCCGAGGAAGGACCCTCTGGCAAAGCTACCTAGTCTGGGTAGCTGGAGTCTGACACAGGGTGGGACCCCCAGTACTGGTGCTGTCGGGCATCAGAGGTGGCTACAGGCTGTGGTCACTTGCCAGCTACATAGCTGCAGTCGGCAGGGAGGAAGCAGGACCTGTTTGGCGGAGCTACCCAGTCAGGGTAGCCGGGGTATCCGTCACAGGTTTCATGTCCCTTTAACAGGAAGTACCATCTATTTTTGGTTGGCTGATATTAGTTGTTAATTCTCATTGGCTGGTATTTATGTCCTTCTAATACTCATTGGCAGGAGATTAGCAAATTTATGGGCGGTGGAGGCAAGGTGGTTGGTTGTGATTGGTTTCTTGATCTACTATGGCTATTGGTTGTATCACACACAGGTAAAGCACAAGCCATTCACTGGTCAGAGGATTCAAGCAATGAAGAACTGGGGAACTGCTGATATTTTTAAAACATTCTTAACAATTAAATTCAATATTGGTTTGGCACTTGGCAATGTGGAGTGTTGTACTCGACTAAAGTCTTACATACGGAATGTTTATTAGTCCCTGAGAGTTCACTTAAATGGATACTGAGCCCCAAATAAAACAATGTTATACAATATTTAAGAAGAGTAAAAATGATCTCTCGCCCACCCTCACTGGGAGGCTTATTTCTTCTGCAAAATCTTGTTTACATAGCCTTTCTGCAGCTATTTTTGTAGTATAGGCTGAGTTTTAACAGGAAAAACAGCTATTTCAAATGACAATATGAAGGGAACACATTAAAGGATAGAACATTTGACTGCACACTGTCCTTTTAAAGGGGCAGTCTACTTGAAAATGTTTATTATTTAAAAAGATAGATAACCCCTTTGTTAACTATTCCACAGTTTTGCATAACCAACTTGGTTATATTAATATACTTTTTACCTCTGTGATTACCTTGTATCTAAGCCTCTGCAGACCGCCCCCCTTATCTCAGTCCTTTTTACAAACTTATATTTAGCCAATTAGTGCAGGGTTCATAAATATCTCCACAGGAGTGAGCACAATGTTATCTATATCCCACACAGAGGCGTATTAAGGCATAGGCCAACAAGGCCGGTGCCTAGGGCAGCAGATTTTTAAGGGGCAGCAGAATTTTGAGTCCCTAGGGCCACTCTACTGAACTCAGGGCCGGATGGCTAAATCAACCAATTAGTAATGACTTAAATGGCTGACCCGGCTATTGCTATCCTATGGGATTGTATGTGGGTGCGCATGACGTGGTGACAGTGGAGGCGGAGCTCACTTGCGCAGCCTGGCCTGGACAGAGAGGGAATGCGGTATTCTTCCTGGCTCCACCGCGTGATTGAGACTCACACAGACTACACAGTGCAGTGCACACTACAACGTGACCACTGTGAAACAGCATATGCCTTTCTCCCTTCAATACATCTTCATTAGGCATTAAAATACTTCAACGGATTAGTCACTAAATACTTGTACATTTACTGTTTGTCTATCTGTCATACATGCAAAGAATAAGTATTTATTGCTGAATCTATACAACTATGTGACTTAAAACACAACTGAAAATATGTTGTATGCATTTAATACATTCAGAAACAATACAAGTACATACTTTATTATGATTGTATCATGTGACTTTATCCCCTAGGATACAATTCCTAAACCTATCATAACTACTGTTTTAAAGGCCAGTTTGTATATTCATTACATATTTATCCAAGCAGATATTTTGCTTAAATAACTGTCAATCACAAAAGAAGATGTTTAAGGTTAAACAACTACCTACTGACAAACTATCATACAGTGAAGGATATTTTTTCTGATATAAACACTTTAATCATCTGACTTGCAAAATAATGTCTTTAATAATGGTCGTTAAGGTTTTTTTCAGGACATAATAGCACAAGTCTAGCAAGAACATGCTATTAATGCCCTCCCTCCAGAAGGCTTTGTGGAATAGAGCAGTCTCAACGCTGGTGGCAAGACCACGTTATAAAACAATCAAGTCCCAAAAAAAGGCCAGCGACATACAGGGTACGTCGCTGGTCCTTAAAGGGTTTTAAACAGGCGCTAACAGTAGTCGCATTCATGCATCTGACACTGTGCGGCTTGGTTAGGAATCTGAAAATCATCTCAATGTTATTAAAAAAAAAATAAGACAAACTATAGATTGTTACAAAATCACTCTCAGATGGGCAGTACAAATGGATCATCTACAAAACATTTATGCAAAGAAAAAATCTAATACAATGTCCCTTTAACACTAGCAAATTAGGACATTGTATTGTTGCACTAAATGTCACTTTAACTCCATCCTGCTACACTGGGTTTAAGATATAAACTTTATGAAAAGGCACTCACACATTAATGAAAAAAAAGTAATTTGAAGTACATTTATTGCTGATAGTTAATATTTGTTATATAAAATGATACACATTTTGCAGAATGAAGCTGCAGTTTGCAGATTTTCTTCATATATTTCAGATGTATAATTTAAATATACAGTCTTTGTATCTTTTTTTGTTTTGGATATAGTAATTACAGTAGGAAATTCCAGCTTCAAGAGGCTTACAGTCAAAGACAGGGGGATGTATAAAGATTGTCATTCTGTTCCTTGTGTAATTTCTCCAAGCTCTGTAACCTGAAAGTACATAAAATAAATTAATAACTTTTTATTATAAGTCGGAGATTGTAACATAAACTTACATTAGAATAGATTTTTATTAGGGTTGTGCTTATTGACCTAGCAGATCCTAAAGCTGTGCTCCCAACAGTTCTTAGAAGCTATTCTAGTATCTTTTCAACCGCTGTATATTTCCAAAGTGAAACTTTGACTCCACCCTGATGCCGCCTCATATTACACAGACTCCGCCCCCCCCCCCCCCATTCCTGGAACCTAGGATTGAATAGCACATGACTGTTTAACCGTAGGGCCTTGAGACATGATGTTTCTGGTTCTGCATGTATATCAGATCTGGGGAGTTATTTTGCTCAAATATTATTTCTTTAAAGGTTTAGTCATCTCCAGAATTGTTATTGTTTAAAAAGATAGATAATCCCTTTATTACCCATTCCCCAGTTTTGCATAACCAACACCGTTATATTAATATACCTTTTACCTCTGTGATTACCTTGTAGCTAAGCCTCCTCAGACTGCCCCTTTCTTTCAATTTTTTTGACAGACTTGCACTTTAGACAATTAGTGCTAATTATAAATAATTCCACAGGAGTGAGCTCAATGTTATCGATATGACACACATGAACTAATGCCCTCTAGCTGTGAAAAACTGTCAAATGCACTGAAATAAGTGGCGGCCAGAAATTAGCGTATGAGCCTACCTAGGTTTAGCTTTCAACAAACAATACCAAAAGCACAAAGCAAAATTGATAAAAGTGAATTGGAAAGTTGTTTAAAATGACATGTTCTATCATGAAAGTTTAATTTTGGGCAGAAAGCTGCCAGCCTCTGCCCAGCCCCTGCAGCAGCTCTGGTAAACCAGGGAGAGGAGGTAGTCGTCCTCCCTCCCCTTACACAGAACCCCTTGCAGGGAGAAACGGATGTCAATAACTCTCCCCAGCGGCAGAACCCCTTACCGGTAGTGGAGACAGTCGATCTCTCTCCCCAGCGGCAGAGCCAGGAGCAGGAAGAGGAGACAGTCGTTCTCTCTCCCCAGCGGCAGAGCCATTCCTGGGGAGTGGATGTAGTCGTCCTCCCTCCCCTTACGCAGAACCCCTTCCTGGGAGAGAAGACAGTCGGTCTCTCTGTCCAGCGGCAGAGCCATCCCCTGGGAGCGGAGGTAGTCGTCCTCCCTCCCCGTAAGCAGAACCCCGTGCAGGGAGAGACGGATGTCGATAACTCTCCCCAACAGTTGGTCACTTTCCCCAGCTGCAGAACCCCATACAGGGAGCAGAGACAGCCGGTCTCCCTCCCCAGTGGCGGCACAGTTTTTCAGGGAGCGGAGGTAGTCGACCTCCCTCCCCAGCAGCAGATCCCCTTCCCAGAAAGAGAGACAGCCCATCTCTCTCCCCAGTAGCTGTGCATGATCTCTACCCTTTTTGCGCCCAGGAGGATTTCTCACTGGGGGCAGGCGTTGCATTGGGCAAGGAGGATAAAATCTTATGCAGTTGGTGCCACATGTTTGGGCACCCAAGCTTTGCCTGCCCCACCAAGGAGCAACCTCACCCTCCGGTCTGGGGTGGGAATATAGCTGGGAAACCGGCACTGGCTTTGCTTGTGGGTGGGTCAGCCGGTACTCAACAGAGGGTCACAGAGGGAGGCAGTATGGCCATGGAATTTAAAGACACTGGAACTTGTGGGAGAGCAACTGTTTGGGAGCCGGTACTTTGCATCGTGTGACTATCCCTGTGCCCAGGGCGCAGGGGATAAATGCCAGCAGAAACCCCCCAGGGTGCCTCAAGCGCAGGGGACATGGGATAACCTTCTCCATCATCCGAGAAGTGGAGGGTCACCGTCGGACAGCCCCAGGCCGACCCGTTAAGGATCTAGCCGGGTCTGCCGAACTGGAAGGGTGGATACCGGGCTGCAAGGGTTAAACCCTTACCCCCCTACCACCTCACCCCTGTTGTTTCTCAGTGGTTTTGGGCTCCTCAGAGCAACCACAAACTCTGGAAGCTTTTGTTTGCTTGTTTTGTGTTCTAAACTTGTTAAGAGAAGAGCTGGTCTATGACTGGGAAAACCCTCCTAGGCTGGTCGGGCTCCTGGAACTTCCGGTCGGCCACAGAACAGCAGGACACTGGCTAACTTTACCCCTGGTCACTCCAGCAACCATGTGCCTCAGAGCTCCGCTCTTTTGGGGATTAGTAGCCCCTAGGGAGGACAAGAGGTGGGGCAATTACCGGAGGGGAGCTCCTTTGGGAACCAGGTTTTTTTGACACCCCTACCCCCATAACTTCAACAGGCTGTATCTCTGGTCCTCAATGACAAATCACGCTGATTTTTGAAATGTGGCATCTGGGAACTGAGAGCTTTAAAATGATAGAAGTGCTGCAGCTCCCCGGGATCACCCCGAAACTGCCACCAGTGTCCTGGGATTCTGTGGGACTGTGGCTGCTATGGAGGTACCATTCTGTCTGGAGGGGCAAGAATGGAGGGAAAATTGTGGGATTGTCCAGTATCTTATCAAGATGATCTTTGTGTATAAAATGAGTGTGTGTTTTCAATAAAAGGAGTTCCTGTTTCACCTGAATGCTAGTATGTCTAGTTATTTGGGTGGGCTCCTGCTAAAACCACTTTCCTGGGCTACATAGCAGCCTGTTCCAGGCCGAGGAAGGACCCTCTGGCAAAGCTACCTAGTCTGGGTAGCTGGAGTCTGACACAGGGTGGGACCCCCAGTACTGGTGCTGTCGGGCATCAGAGGTGGCTACAGGCTGTGGTCACTTGCCAGCTACATAGCTGCAGTCGGCAGGGAGGAAGCAGGACCTGTTTGGCGGAGCTACCCAGTCAGGGTAGCCGGGGTATCCGTCACAGGTTTCATGTCCCTTTAACAGGAAGTACCATCTATTTTTGGTTGGCTGATATTAGTTGTTAATTCTCATTGGCTGGTATTTATGTCCTTCTAATACTCATTGGCAGGAGATTAGCAAATTTATGGGCGGTGGAGGCAAGGTGGTTGGTTGTGATTGGTTTCTTGATCTACTATGGCTATTGGTTGTATCACACACAGGTAAAGCACAAGCCATTCACTGGTCAGAGGATTCAAGCAATGAAGAACTGGGGAACTGCTGATATTTTTAAAACATTCTTAACAATTAAATTCAATATTGGTTTGGCACTTGGCAATGTGGAGTGTTGTACTCGACTAAAGTCTTACATACGGAATGTTTATTAGTCCCTGAGAGTTCACTTAAATGGATACTGAGCCCCAAATAAAACAATGTTATACAATATTTAAGAAGAGTAAAAATGATCTCTCGCCCACCCTCACTGGGAGGCTTATTTCTTCTGCAAAATCTTGTTTACATAGCCTTTCTGCAGCTATTTTTGTAGTATAGGCTGAGTTTTAACAGGAAAAACAGCTATTTCAAATGACAATATGAAGGGAACACATTAAAGGATAGAACATTTGACTGCACACTGTCCTTTTAAAGGGGCAGTCTACTTGAAAATGTTTATTATTTAAAAAGATAGATAACCCCTTTGTTAACTATTCCACAGTTTTGCATAACCAACTTGGTTATATTAATATACTTTTTACCTCTGTGATTACCTTGTATCTAAGCCTCTGCAGACCGCCCCCCTTATCTCAGTCCTTTTTACAAACTTATATTTAGCCAATTAGTGCAGGGTTCATAAATATCTCCACAGGAGTGAGCACAATGTTATCTATATCCCACACAGAGGCGTATTAAGGCATAGGCCAACAAGGCCGGTGCCTAGGGCAGCAGATTTTTAAGGGGCAGCAGAATTTTGAGTCCCTAGGGCCACTCTACTGAACTCAGGGCCGGATGGCTAAATCAACCAATTAGTAATGACTTAAATGGCTGACCCGGCTATTGCTATCCTATGGGATTGTATGTGGGTGCGCATGACGTGGTGACAGTGGAGGCGGAGCTCACTTGCGCAGCCTGGCCTGGACAGAGAGGGAATGCGGTATTCTTCCTGGCTCCACCGCGTGATTGAGACTCACACAGACTACAAAGTGCAGTGCACACTACAACGTGACCACTGTGAAACAGCATATGCCTTTCTCCCTTCAATACATCTTCATTAGGCATTAAAATACTTAAACAGATTAGTTACTAAATACTTGTACATTTACTGTTTGTCTATCTGTCATACATGCAAAGAATAAGTATTTATTGCTGAATCTATACAACTATGTGACTTAAAACACAACTGAAAATATGTTGTATGCATTTAATACATTCAGAAACAATACAAGTACATACTTTATTATGATTGTATCATGTGACTTTATCCCCTAGGATACAATTCCTAAACCTATCATAACTACTGTTTTAAAGGCCAGTTTGTATATTCATTACATATTTATCCAAGCAGATATTTTGCTTAAATAACTGTCAATCACAAAAGAAGATGTTTAAGGTTAAACAACTACCTACTGACAAACTATCATACAGTGAAGGATATTTTTTCTGATATAAACACTTTAATCATCTGACTTGCAAAATAATGTCTTTTTATATATATATATATATATATATATATATATATATATATATATATATATAATGTGTGTGTGTGTGTGTGTGTGTGTGTGTGTGTGTGACCAGAGTGAATGCAAGCCCTGGTGAACATCTACTTAAAAAGACATTATTTTTTTAATTTTTTACACCCTGCCCCAAAAATATTATGTCTAAAAAAAGACCTTAAACCTGGGGTCGGGTGGGGGGGGGGGGCAGCAGAATTTTGAGTGCCTAGGGCAGCACAAAACCTAAATACGCCCCTGATCCCACATATGAACTAGCAATGTCTGGCTGTGAAAAGCTAGTACAATGCACTTAGAAACAGGCAGAGGTTAAGAGTTTATAAAGTGTATTAATATAACAATGTTGGGTGTGCAAAACTGGGGAATTGGTAGTAAAGGCATTATTTAAAAAAAAAAAAAAAAAATTTAAAAATCAAGTAGACTGTCCCTTTAAATACAGTAGAATTGCATAATCGATGGATAGTAAAAAGACAATGCAATAGCACTTATTTTGAATTTTAAATGGGCGGTAGATTTTTTTTTTTATAAATAAATATTCTTCCATTTGCTAACCCCCTGTATCATGTGACAGCCATCAGCCAATCACAGACTCTTATACGTATACACCGTGAGCTCTTGCCCATGTTCAGTAGTAGCTGGTTCCTCAGAAAGTGTGCATATACAAAATCTGCACAATTTGATAAGTAAATTGGATTTTTTTTTTATAGTATCCCTTTAGGTCGTATGCATACCCCAAGCATGCTTGAATTCCCTTACTGCATTTGTCATTACCAACTTTACTGGAAAGCTATTCCAAGAATCAACCTATAGGTGCTATTGAATTGAACCTATTACTCCAACATGCTTAGTAGGATCTGGTACCTCAGAAAGTGTGCATATAAAAAGACTGAGAACAAACTGATAATGGAAATAACTTGGAAATTGTTTAAAATTGCATGTTCTGTCTGAATGACAAATTTTTATTTTGATTTCAGTGTCCCTTTAAGGGCTGCATTTAAATTTATGGCTATTAAAACACACAAATAATAATATATTTCCTAAAAATGTTTAGTGACACAGGGGTAGATTTTGGTAAGGTTGCAGGGTACCCTATATCTGCTGTTCACCACTCCAGAGGGCTCTTGAGTTGTGGCCAAATTTTTGGCCCACTCACCAGGAGTCGCTAAAGAACAGACTGTTAGTTTAACTTTTTCCAAGGTCACAAAAACAATGGCACTCATTCTTTGTTTTGTTTGATCCTGGGGGTCCACATGAAATAGTGCAGAAGTCCGCCTTTGACCACAGGCCTCTAGCTGGCACCTCTGCATGCTATGCTATACAGTTTTTGGACCATACACTAGTTTAGTAGCTATCCTTTGACTAGTTACTAGAGAAGATGTTTAACAAGCTAGGTTCTAATTTAAAAAAAACTAGTTAATTGTTGTTGTTTTTTGAGTGGATCCAAAAAAGGAATGCACTGTTTGAGTCATTTAGAGAGTGAAATAATTGATAAGCACTAATTTATTGAAATCTATTTGGCATTCAGCTTCACTCACCTTAAAGGTCCAGATCTTCCTCCCCATCCTCCTGTGTCAAGAGCCAGTTTGTCAGTCCACGAGATAACTCCATCCATGGTATGGCGTAGTAAACTATGTAACACACCTCTACCATTAACACCAACGCAAAGATGGCAAGGAAGCAGAGGAAAATTCTGTCAGCCACATAGACCATCTTCATTTTTGTGCTACGTCGTTCCCAGGGTACTAAATCTGGTGAGTCCGTCACCCGGGCCAGGACAGCAAAGGCATCATCTTCATCAAAGTCATCATCATTATTGGAAGGGGGCAACAGCGGTGCAGAAGGGTCTTCATTGTCACTGTTACTGGTGTCGTCCATTAGCTTAATGAAGAAAATAAATTCTAAGGTTAAGGAATTAACACAGAACAATGGGACTTGGGAAGGAATTTAGAAATGAACCTTAAAAGAACCACAAAATAAAAAATATATATAAAAGAATAGGGAAGAAACAATTGCCATTACAAGAGAGACAGCTGGTAAAAATAATATATCTATGAGTCAGGCTAAGTCAGGCTATAGAGGGATTGACAAGGAACAGGGATAACCTTATCCGTCTGAGGACAATACACATTTGTACAGTCAGCAAGAAACAGATTACCAGCTCAGTGACATTTGTCTCAGACCATCTGTATTGTTATACAAAACCAGGGATGTCCAACCTTATCACTAGAGTGCACATTTGTTTATTTTTAAGGGACATTCAAATTAAATTCCCTAATAATGAATTTATAATTAATAATTAAAAGGGACAACAAAATAAGCAATGAAAAAATATATATAAATAAATAAAATGCATGGGTCAGCACAACTTTCTGCCGTAAAGGGACAGTATTCATATTTAAGGGTTTGCAGGCTGAGACAAAAGGGAAGATACTATGTACTTCCTTCTTTAAAGGGACACTTAAGTCAAAATTTAATGATTTAGATAGAGCAGCAATTTTAAACAACTTTCCAATTTACTTCCATTAACAAAATGTGCACAGTCTTTTTATATTTACAATTTTTGAGTCACCAGCTCCTACTGAGCATGTGCAAGAATTCACAGAATATACATAAATGGATTTGTGATTGGCTATTGGCTGTCACATGATACAGGGGGAGTGGAAAAAAGACAGAACTTTGAAAATTGTCAGAAAAAAAATCTAATACTTCTATGAAGATCAGACATGGGGGTCGAATTATCAAGCTCCGAATGGAACTTGATGCCCCCGTTTTCTCGAGAGCCTTCAGGCTCGCCGGAAACAGTAGTTATGAAGCAGCAGTCTAAAGATTGCTGCTCCATAACTTGTCCGCCTGCTCTGAGGCCACGGACATCAATCCGCCCGATCCTATACTATCAGGCTGATTGACACCCCCAATCTGCAGGGGGCGGCATTGCACAAGCAGTTCACCAGAACTGCTGGTGCAATGAAAAATGCTGACAGTGTATGCTGTCGGCATTTATCGATGTGCGGCAGACATGATACGCTACATCATATCATGTCCGCTCGCACTTTGGTAAATTGGCCCCTAAGTGTTATTTTGCTTAATTTGCTTAAAATTGCCTGCTCTATCTGAATCATTAAAGAAAAAAAATGGGTTTAGTATCCCTTTAAGCGCCATTAGGGTGTGTAGGACACGCTTTCATTGTCCACCGTGACAACTCATTGAACTGCGCATGCACGCATTCATTGGATGCACGCATTCATTGGCAGCAGCAAAATCCGACAAGACAACTTCCTTATCAGAATTTGCTACCTGTCAGTGCGCATGCTGCCGATTTACGTAATCGCATTCCACACATTCCTTTTTAGCATATGTGGAGTGCGATTACGTAATACAGAGCATGCGCACTGACAGGTAGCAAATTCTGACAAGGGAGCTAAATCTGACAGAACACCGGCAGGAGAGGGGTTAAAAAAAAAATACTTTTTTTTTTAAATAAATAAAAAAAATGATTTGACTGTACAAAACAGGAAGCGGGCCTCATTAGACCTTTCTCCTGGCTGTAGTTTGCTGTAATATACAGGACTAGAGCATGTTATTTTTGTGTTTAACTTGCAGAGATCTGTGTGTTTAATCACCACAAAGGTGGTAATGATGGGAGTTATCTTATGTTAGTGACATCTAGATTCTGCTGCTGGTTTTTTTTTCCCTTGTATATTTTTGTGGTAATTTCTTAGTGGTTTTTACACACATCTTGCTCTCACAGCTTTGCATTCAGGTTTAAAGAGTGGTTTGTGAAATGCACCCAGTTTATTCTGAAAAACCTCCCAACATTTGTGTCTAGGTATTAGGGACTAAGGAAGTTGAGGGCGGAGTTGTGTCAGGAGGGGGTGTGGTCACAGGTAGATAATTTACGATATTGTGGATATAGTCTCAATGGTGCATTACTGACTGTAATTAAAGAAGAAAGGGAATTGGGAATTATTATTTCAGATGATTTAAAATTTGGTACACAATGCAGCAGTGCAGCCAGCAAGGCCAGTCAAATGCTTGGTTGCATTGGAAGAGGTATTAGTAGCAGAAATAACAAGGTTCTTATGCCACTTTACAGATCATTAGTTAGGCCAAATCTGGAATACTGTGTACAGTTCTGGAGACCATATCTTCAGAAATATATAAATAAACTAGAAGCTGTCCAAAGGAGGGCTACTAAAATGGTACATGGTCTAAAATATAAAACGTACAAAGAAAGACTATGATCTAAATATGTATAGTTTAGAGGATAGAAAGGAAAGAGGTGACATGATAGAAACCTTCAAATTTATGAAGGGACTTAATAAAATAGAAGTTGAAAGCATTTTGCACAAAAAAATAAATGCCAAAACAAGGGGTCACAATATAAAGTTAGAGGGTAGCAGATTCAGGAGAAACTTGAGTAAGCGTTTTTTTACAGAAAGGGTGGTGGATTCATGGAATAAACTTCCATTTGAGGTGGTAAACACAAAGACTGTAAAGGAATTAAAAATGTCTGGGACATGCATAAGGCTATCCTAAGGAAAAAGTAACATGTAATATGGGTAGACTTGATGGGCCTTTTTGGTTCTTATCTACCGTCAAATGCTATGTTATGTTTCTATCTAATCAGTGGGCATGTCTGATTGCTTTGTGGGTGTGTCTGAGCAGTCTGTAGGCGGGGCTAAGGAAAATTATTATACATATCAGGACATATGGCTGTAGCCAATCCACTTTGAGAGTACAGTCCTTTGCCCTGTTTTGTGCATATATATTTATTTCAGACAGAACAGTAAAACATTCTCAATGATCTTTTAAATGCAACAATAAATTATCTTTAAAGTCACTTTAACACTGTTTTTTTATTTTTAATTAAATATAACTACCACATATTCCCACTTATATATTTATTTTTCACTTTGTTATTTTTATCATGCTTTTTCCTCAGTTTCCTATGACTAAAAAATAAAAGTAAATAGATTTTTGTGGAGTTAAAAGGACATGAAACTCAATTTTCTTTCATGACAGCGCATACAATTTTAAACAACTTTCTCTTAGGGCTTGATATATCAAACTTTCGCCTAGATTACGAGTTTTGCGGTAAGGTGAAAAAGCAGCGTTAACAGATCCTAATGCTGCTTTTTTACGCCCGCTGGTATTACGAGTCTTGCAGGTATAGGTGTACCGCACACTTTTTTGGCCTTACCCCAAACCGACTTACGCAAAGCCTTTTTTCTATGGGACTTCCATAGCGCTGGTATTACGAGTTTGTCCTGGGAGGCCAAAAAGTGAGCGGTACAGCCTCTACCGACAAGATTCCTAACGCATTTTAAAGTCAGTATAGTTATGAGTTTTACACTACAACGCTGTAGCATAAACTCATAACTAAAGTGCTAAAAAGTACACTAACACCCATAAACTACCTATTAACCCCTAAACCGAGGCCCTCCCGCATCGCAAATACTAAAATAAATTTTTTAACCCCTAATCTGCAACTCCGGACATCGCCGCCACTAGAATAAACATATTAACCCCTAAACCGCCACACTCCCACCTCCCAAACACTAGTTAAATATTATTAACCCCTAATCTTCCGCTCTGGACATCGCTGCCACCTACATTATACTTATTAACCCCTAATCTTCCGCTCCGGACATCGCCGCCACCTACATTATATTTATTAACCCCTAATCTGCTGCCCTCGACATCACCGCCACCTACCTACATTTATTAACCCCTAATCTGCCGTCCCCAAAGTCGCAGCCACTATTCTAAATTTATTAACCCTTTAAACCTAAGTCTAACCCTAACACCCCCTAACTTAAATATAATTTAAATAAGTCTAAATTAAATTACTATCATTAACTAAATTATTCCCATTTAAAACTAAATACTTACCTATAAAATAAACCCTAAGCTAGCTACAATATAACTAATAGTTACATTGTATCTAGCTTAGGGTTTATTTTTGTTTTACAGGCAAGTTTGCATTTATTTTAACTAGGTAGAATAGTTACTAAATAGTTAATAACTATTTAATAACTACCTAGCTAAAATAAATACAAATTGACCTGTAAAATAAAACCTAACCTATGTTACAATAACACCTAACACTAAACTACAATTAAATCAATTCCCTACATTAAATACAATTAAATAAATTAAATTAGCTAAATGACAAAAAAAAAACACCAAATTACAGAAAATAAAAAACAAATTACAAGATCTTTAAACTAATTACACCTAATCTAATAGCCCTATCAAAATAAAAAAGTCCCCCCAAAATAAAAAAATCCCTAGCCTAAACTAAACTATCAATAGCCCTTTAGCGGGGCCTTTTGCGGGGCATTGCCCCAAAGAAATCAGCTCTTTTACCTGTAAAAAACAAAATAAAAAAAATACAAACAACCCCCCCAACAGTAAAACACACCACCCACAAAAAAAAAAACACTAAATTACAGAAAATAAAAAAACAAATACAAGATCTTTAAACTAATTACACCTAATCTAATAGCCCTATCAAAATAAAAAAAGCCCCCCAAAATAAAAAAAAAACCCTAGCCTAAACTAAACTATCAATAGCCCTTAAAAGGGCCTTTTGCGGGGCATTGCCCCAAAGAAATCAGCTCTTTTACCTGTAAAAAAAATGCAAACAACCCCCAAAACAGTAAAACCCACCACCCACACAACCAACCCCCCAAATAAAAGCCTAACTAAAAAAAACCTAAGCTCCCCATTGCCCTGAAAAGGGCATTTAGCTCTATTGCTGCCCAAAGTCCTAACCTAAAAAATAAACCCACCCAATACACCCTTAAAAAACCCTAACACTAACCCCTGAAGATTCACTTACCAGGGGAAATCTTCATCCAAGTGGCAAGATGTCTTCAACGAAGCCGGCAGAAGTGGTCCTCCAGACGGGCAGAAGTCTTCATCCAGACGGCATCTTCTATCTTCATCCTTCCAACGCGGAGCGGCTCCATCTTCAAGACATCTGGCATGGAGCATCCTCTTCAATCGACGGCTTCTTCGGAATGAATGTTTCTTTAAGTGACGTCATCCAAGATGGCGTCCCTTAGATTCCGATTAGCTGATAGAATTCTATCAGCCAATCGGAAATAAGGTATAAAAAATCCTATTGGTTGATGCAATCAGCCAATAGGATTGAACTTCAATCCTATTGGCTGATCCAATCAGTCAATAGGATTGAGCTTGCATTTTATTGGCTGATTGGAACAGCCAATAGAATGCCAGCTCAATCCTATTGGCTGATTGCATCAGCCAATAGGATTTTTTCTACCTTAATTCCGATTGGCTGATAGAATTCTATCAGCCAATCGGAATCTAAGGGACGCCATCTTGGATGACGTCACTTAAAGAAACATTAATTCCGAAGAAGCCGTCGATTGAAGAGGATGCTCCGGACCTTAGATTCTGTCAGGGATTTTTCCCTGTTTTGTTTGCCATGTGCTGCTGGCAGCCATTTTATTCACCTCTCTTGGTGACTCTGGTGCATACTGTGTGATGCTGCTCATTTCCTGCACTTCCTTTTCTGGCCAGACTGGTGTACATCATCCGTGTGAGACAGGATGCAGTCTCAGAATTGTGATGTCATCACTTATTATTTAAAGGGCCTATGTTCAGTATGCTTTGCCCTTGCGTTGTATCAGACCTGTTTGTGAGAGCTCTTGTGTATTACCTGGCTGTCTGACGTCCCTCCTGGTTCCTGATCCCTGGCTTGTTCCTGACTCTGTTGTTCTCCTTGTTCCTGATTCCGGCTCGTCTGACTACTCAATTTGGCTCCTGACTTGGCTCGTCTGACTATTCGCTTTGGCTCCTGACTAGGCTTGTCTGACTACCAGCTCTGGTTTTGATTCCTGGCTTGTTATTTGACTTGTGGACTTTTTATTATTTTTTGCTATTAATAAAGGTGTGATTATTTTTGCACTTCTCGTCTCAGTCTGATTCCTGGCACCCTGACAGATTCTGTTTGGCTGATAGAATTCTATCAGCCAATCGGAATTAAGGTAGAAAAAATCCTATTGGCTGATGCAATCAGCCAATAGGATTGAACTTCAATCCTATTGGCTGATCCAATCAGCCAATAGGATTGAGCTCACATTCTATTGGCTGATTGGAACAGCCAATAGAATGCCAGCTCAATCCTATTGGTTGATTGCATCAGCCAATAGGATTTTTTCTACCTTATTTCCGATTGGCTGATATAATTCTATCAGCCAATCGGAATCTAAGGGACGCCATCTTGGATGACATCACTTAAAGAAACATTCATTCCGAAGAAGCCGTCGATTGAAGAGGATGCTCCGCGCCGGATGTCTTGAAGATGTAGCCGCTCTGTGTCGGAAGGATGAAAATAGAAGATGCCGTCTGGATGAAGACTTCTGCCCATCTGAAGGACCACTTCTGCCGGCTTCGTTGATGACATCTTGCCGCTTGGATGAAGACTTCTCCCAGTAAGTGAATCTTCGGGGGTTAGCGTTAGGATTTTTTAAGGGTGTATTGGGTGGGTTTTATTTTTAGGTTAGGGCTTTGGGCAGCAATAGAGCTAAATGCCCTTTTAAGGGCAATGGGGAGCTTAGGTTTTTTTTAGTTAGGCTTTTATTTGGGGGGTTGGTTGTGTGGGTGGTGGGTTTTACTGTTTTGGGGGTTGTTTGTATTTTACAGGTAAAAGAGCTGATTTCTTTGGGGCAATGCCCCACAAAAGGCCCTTTTAAGGGCTATTGATAGTTTAGTTTAGGCTAGGGTTTTTTATTTTATTTTGGGGGGCTTTTTTATTTTGATAGGGCTATTAGATTAGGTGTAATTAGTTTAAAGATCTTGTATTTGTTTTTTTTATTTTCTGTAATTTAGTGTTTTGTTTTTTGTGATTTAGCTAATTTATTTTAATTTATTTAATTGTATTTAATGTAGGGAATTGATTTAATTGTAGTGTAGTGTTAGGTGTTATTATAACATAGGTTAGGTTTTATTTTACAGGTCAATTTGTATTTATTTTAGCTAGGTAGTTATTAAATAGTTAATAACTATTTAGTAACTATTCTACCTAGTTAAAATAAATACAAACTTGCCTGTAAAATAAAACCTAAGCTAGATACAATGTAACTATTAGTTATATTGTAGCTAGTTTAGGGTTTATTTTATAAGTAAGTATTTAGTTTTAAATATGAATAATTTAGTTAATGATAGTAATTTTATTTAGATTTATTTAAATTATATTTAAGTTAGGGGGTGTTAGGGTCAGGCTTAGGTTTAGGGGTTAATACATTTAGAATAGTGGCGGCGACGTTGGGGGAAGCAGATTAGGGGTTAATAAATATAATGTAGGTGTCTGCGCTGTTAGGGGCAGCAGATTAGGGGTAAATAAATATAATGTAGGTGGCGGCGATGTCCGGAGCGGCAGATTAGGGGTTAATAAGTATAATGTAGGTGACGGCAATGTCGGTGGCGGCCGATTAAGGGTTAATAAGTGTACGATTAGGGGTGTTTAGACTCGGGTTCATGTTAGGGTGTTGTTAGGTGTAAACATAAATTTAGTTTCCCCATAGGAATCAATGGGGCTGCGTTACTGAGCTTTACGCTGCTTTTTGGCAGGTGTTAGACTTTTTCTCAGCCGGCTCTCCTCATTGATGTCTATGGGGAAATTGTGCATGAGCACGTACAACCAGCTCACCGCTGACTTAAGTAGCGCTGGTATTGGAGTGCAGTTTGGAGCGCAATTTTGCTCTACGCTCACTTCTTGTCTGTTAACGCCGGGTTTGTAAAAACTCGTAATACCAGCGCTGCAGGTAAGTGAGCGGTGAGAAACAACTGCATGGTAGCACTGCACAACTCATAACGCAAGACTCGTAATCTACCTGATATTCTCCTACATTTGCGCCTAAAACCACGCCGTCGTAATTTCTCTCCTATATATCATTCCAAAATACGCCTAAAAATGAGCAAATATGACTGCTAAATTCTCGCCCATCACTGTCTCTCACCTAGGCACACATTTGCGCCAAATAAAACATTAAAATGTCCTTTTCTGGTCGTATTTTCAACAATACGACCCACTTTTCTCCAAAATATATATTTATCATTATTTTGCGCCGGTGGAGAACCTAAACTTCTCCTACGAATACGACCACTAATGTTCTCCCTAAACACAGAGGAGAACTTTCAATTTACTCAATTTTTTTGGCACCCGAAGATGGATTATTTCCTGATTTTATCTGCTATTTCTTTAGCAAGGGGCCGTGAAAGTCATCCAGATGAACTGATTTTGCCCTTACATAGATGCCAAAGAGTTCCCCGAGTGTTTCTACCCCGTTGTGAACTACAGGCATTATCAGATTACAAGATAAAAAAGATTTCGTATTAATAGGGAGAGCATACACAATCTCTATGCTCTTATCCAGAATGATCTTGAGCCACAGACCAGAAGAACAAGGGCAATCCCTGGACTGCTAAAATTATTGGCAGTTTTGCATTTCCTGGCTACAGGTTCATTTCAGGCTGTGTACAGTGCTGTGGTAGGCATGACTCAGCCTTCATTTTGCCGACATTTGTGGACAGTTTTAAAAGCTATTCTAAAGCAATAAGTTCATCTATGTACCAAGGAACGTCCATGAATGGCACCAAGTTAAGGCTAGTATTCCAAATGTTCTTGGTGCAATAGATTGCACACACTTTGCACTTAGACCACCTGCTTCAAGGGAGGAGCAATATAGAAACAGAAAACAATTCCACTCTCTCAATGTTCAGGCGGTGTGTGATGTCAACCTTCAATTTTGGGCAGTAAGATCTGGATTTCCAAGGTCATGCCACGATTACCACATCTTAAAGAAGTCTTCATTATTTACAGCATTTGAATGTGGAGACATGCCACACGGTTGGCTACTAGGTGAATATGAAATTTTAAAGATTTTTTACTTTTTTGTTTTTTTTTAAATTGTCATTGTTGATCCTTTTAGTTAACTCTTTTAACCTGTAGTTACAGATCCCCCCAGATTTAAAAAGGCCATAAATTATTTTAGTCATTCCAAATTTTTTTCTATAATATATCAACCTTTAGATTTCTATCAATACATAGAAATATTAAATTTACATTTATTTTTTGAGCCATCATTTTTCTACATATAGAGTTTCATATATATATATGTGATTCATTCTATTTTATTGTTCATTTGTATACATTTTAGATAGATAATTTAAAACATTGAATTTCATTGTTTTGTCGTAGGTGACAGTGGGTATCCCTGTAGACCCTGGCTCTTGACACCTGTACAAATTCCTCATACACGCTCTGAAATAAAGTCTCACAGGTCAACAAGGAGTGCAATTGAGCGAACATTTGGGGTTCTAAAAATGAGATTCAGAGTTTTGGACCGTTCTGGTGGTGATCTCCAATATTCCCCTGAGAAATGCAACAATATAATTCTCGTGTCATGTACAATGCACAATATTGCTATTTCTCAAGGAAATCTAGAGAAGGTGTGTCTGGAGGATGTCCCTGAAGATGTTTATGTCCCACAAGAAATTACAAGAAGGCATACCACTAGAGCTGGAGTAGAAAATCATTTGGAAATCATTGAAAGATTTTTTACAGGTTAGACTCTATATAGAAAACAAAACTTATATTTTTAATATTGTCTCAACAATATTATTAATTGCAATTTATTTTTTATATATTACAGGAAAATTAAAATGTGGATCATGTTTGGATCATGTTTTTAATTATTTGGATTCAGATACTACCTTTATCTTTCTTTTTTTTCTTATCATTTCAAAATAAATATATATAATGTATACTAATGTGTATATATATATATATATATATATATATATATATATGTGTTAATAAAAAATATATACTTATTTTTTTAAATAACTTTATGTCTACTTGTCTTTTTTAATTGTTCAATAATGTCAAAATTGTGAATAAACTTTTTTATTTAAATTTATTAACACTTTATTAAATGAAAAACATAAAACTACAGAACTATAAATAAACATACAAACAAATGTTGTAACTGAAAGTGCACTAATTAAATTTGTTTTAAATTTCTTATTCTTGATGTGACCTCTTCATCTTTTTACTATAATGTTCCTTTTGAACAATTGCCTGTTCTTTAAGTATAGCATTTCTTTATTTTACTAGTTCTATCATTTGTTTAAACAAATAATTTTGTTCATTGCGAAAATACAATGCCATATCAGTCAATCTTTCAATTCTATTAGCTCTTTCAGGTTGATCTAATTGAGATAGTTGGGCATCCTCACTCTATTCCTCTAATTCCGATTCCGGTATTTGAGGTGTATCAAGTTCTGGTGGAGTTATTCCCTCTACTTGTGTTTCATCCTCATCATCAGTGTCCTCCACAAGTGGTTCCAAATTTATTTACATTTCATCTACGATTGTAAATAACGTTAATTATTATAATTTTAAAAAAAAATAAAAATTACGCTTACCTGATAAATTTCTTTCTTTCTTGACACGATGAGTCCACGGATCATCTAATTACTATTAGGAACACCACCCCCACCCAGCAGGAGGCAGCAAAGAGCACCACAGCAAAGCTGCCAAATATCACCTCCCTTCCCTCCAACCCAGTCATTCGACCGAGGCAAAGGAGAGATAGGAAGCAACAAGGTGCAGAGGTGTCTAAAGTTTATAACATACCAACAAATCCTGTCCAAAAAGAACAGGGTGGGCCGTGGACTCATCATATCAAGAAATAAATAAATTTATCAGGTAAGCATAAATTTTATTTTCTTTCTAATGACACAATGAGTCAATGGATCATCTAATTACTATTGGGAATCAATACCCAAGCTAGAGTACACAGATGATAAGGGAGTGTCAGTATATTTATGAAAATCTTAGCAGTATTCTCTAAACAATGTGTGAGCATATGGCAGGGAATATATTTAACAATCTTTCATTCAGACTGAACCCACAATCAATATACTTCTACTAAGACAACAAAATTAATATAAATATCTGAATTCTTTATTATTAGTAAATAACTATGAGCATGTTGATACTTAAATATTTGTAATGATTAGAATATGAGTCAATATTATATGCGTTAAAACAAAAACTATTTAAAATATGCTATGCAAAGCTCATGCCAATTTACTTTAAAACCAATCTTTCTTCAGAGCTGCATTTAAAATATTACAATGAGACCTAAAAATAGCAGCTACAAACATTCAGCAATATGATTTACAGTGCTAATTTAAATAATAGTACAATCTACACTTCCATTGAAACATCAGAAATTGTATTTATTATTTATGTAAAGACCCAATTCTGAGTTATAACTCTACAGTTGTATAGATAAAACAATTTAGCATCAAGGATATGTATTTAACCATATACAGACTGAATATAAACTACAGCTATTATGCATATATCTGTGTTAAAATATTAATTGCAACCCTCTTTCTTTTTATATATATATATATATATACGTTACCAAAATAGATAGTTCAGTTACCAAGGATTCCTTGTTTCATCTCAGAAAATATATAAGTAAATTTTTGCAATCACTGAGAAAAAGGTAGATCAGCTTGTTCAGAATGAATGTATTTTGGACGCCCAGCAGTATATCATTCAAGTCAGCAAAAATCTGTCCCTATTCTCATTCCTGCATTCACTTAAATAAGTTTTTCACTCATTGATGAAACCATGGGAGTGGCCCTACGAGATCTGACCATCCCATTGGTTAGGTGGGATGTCTATTTGGATTGGCCCTCGGTCACCATGGAAACACATCTTTTTAACTGCTAGATCCTTTAACTGCTATACCGGTATTGGCCCCTATGTGGCAGCAGACAGTACAAAACAAATTCATCCTTAACATTTCTAAACATTTTTAGACAGTGAAATATTTCTTTAAACTATGTAATAACTGCCATAATTTCTTGTATTAATCTTTCCCAATATTAATCATAGATGGATAAGATCACATTACCTCTCTGGTCATTTTGACATGAAACATGTGTCTAACATTATTTATATTGAATAATTTATATTAAGGCAATTTAATATTACTAATTATTTTGAAATTTATGGCATTTATATATCTAATATATTTTCACATGATATAGCATGCTCTATGTCTTCGACAATCTCTGCACACATGAATTGATGCCTGCAATAGAAATGGAAACAATCGTTAGAAATGATCTAAGCATTCATATGTCTATGGTCCATATGAAATAAGATTAAGTATTATTAATCATTTACTTTTAGGTCCACAAATATTCTTAAAAACCAGAGGCTAAGTAAGACCTTTTATGTTTTCAAAACATATATATCATTTCTATGTATATCTGAATTTATTTCCTATATAAAATATCCCTTGCAGCAATTATCTATTTAATATAATGTGTTTAATTTCAATATATATAGCATGAATCATTTTAAACATACATGGAAAACTGGCATTGTTCTCTTTGCAAAATGTGCTTAACTCCATTTGTGTCACCTTCCCCCCAGCTGTGTGTTTGCAACACATCTTACTTTGAAATCACAAGATTTAGGTGACAAATTCCAGAGAGCTCGAAAGCATCTTCTCCACCCAAAACACAGATCATTTATTCTAAATAATCAAAGGGGTTTCCTGTAAGTACTATGCTTATCCAACTATTTTAGATTTTATCCTTTTAAGTGATTGTGTTAAATTGGATAGACCAAATGTCTTAGAGTTATAAAACTCTGCATATAGTCAAATGAGCATGGTCACTGAGTTAGTTCCTTTTGGAAGTCATGCTTCAAAAGCTAGGCTGATTTTCAATCCTGATAAACGTGTATTCACCCAGCTCCCATCTGGTAGGGGGTTGGGACCCCCTGTGGATTAGAAGCTGTGTTCAACAAACTCATGTTCAATTAATCCTGAGATGTCATCTAACATATACAGTGTATAATATATATATATATATATATATATATATATACACATATATATGTATACATATGTAATATTCATCATAATATTCATATACTCTGACAGGAGGTACAAGACAGGGAACCTAAACAGAAGGCACCACTGCTTGAAGATGCTTTCTCCCAAAAGAGGCCTCAGCCGAGGCAAAAGTGTCAAATTTATAGAATTTTGAAAAAGTGTGAAGAGAGGACCAAGTTGTAGCTTTGCAAATCTGTTCCACAGAAGCTTCATTTTTGAATTTCCAGGAAGAGTAAACAGCCCTCGTAGAATGAGCCGTAACTCTCTCAGGAGGCTGCTGTCCAGCAGTTTCATAGGCAAACCTAATGATACTCTTCAGCCACAAAGAAAGAGAAGTAGCCATAGCTTTCTGCCCCTTACGTTTCCCAGAGAATACCACAAACAGAGCAGAAGACTGACAAAAATCCTTAGTTGGCTGCAAATAGAATTTTAATGCACGTGCCACGTCCAGATTGTGCAGAAGCCGTTCCTTCTGAGAAGAAGGATTAGGATACAAGGAAGGAACAACAATCTCCTCATTAATGTTACGATCTGAAACTACTTTAGGGAGAAACCCTAACTTAGTATGCAAAACTACCTTTTACGAATGAAAAATAAGGTAAGGAGACTCTTATACTGTAATGCTGAGAGCTCTGACACTCTACGAGCAGATGAAATAGCAACAAGAAACAAAACTTTCCAAGATAACAACTTAATATCTAAGGAATGCATAGGCTCAAACGGAACCCCTTGAAGAACCTTAAGCACTAAATTAAAACTTCAGGGAGGAGTAACTGGCTTGAACACAGGCCTGATCCTGACCAAGGCCTGACAAAACGATTGCACGTCTGGGACGTCCACCAGATGTTTATGTAACAAAATAGACAAGGCAGAAATTTGACCCCTTAGGGAACTTGCCGATAAACCCTTCTCCAAACCTTCTTGGAGAAAGGACAGAATTCTAGGAATCCTAACTCTACTCCAAGAGTAGCCCTTGGATTCACACCAATACAGATATTTATGCCATATCTTATGGTATATTTTCCTAGTCACATGTTTACAAGCCTGAATCATGGTCTCAATGACCGACTCCGAAAATCCACGCTTGGATAAAATTAAGCGTTCAATCTCCAAGCAGTCAGCTTCAGAGAAACTAGATTTGGATGAAGGAAGGGTCCTAGAAGTAGAAGGTCCTTTCTCAACGGAAGTTTCAAAGGTGGAAGAGATGACATGTCCACCAGGTCTGCATACCAAATCCTGTGAGGCCACGCCGGAGCAATGAGGATCACTGATGCCCTCTCCTGCTTAATTCGAACAATGACCCAAGGTAGAAGAGCGAACGGAGGAAATAGGTATGCAAGACTGAAATTCCAAGGTACCTCCAGTGCGTCTATCAGTACAGCCTGAGGGTCCCTTGACCTCAACCCGTACCTTGGAAGCTTGGCATTCTGCCGAGATGCCATGAGATCCAATTCCGGCTGACCTCATTTGAGAATCAGGCTGGAAAACACTTCCGGATGGAGCTCCCACTCCCTCGGGTGAAAGGTCTGTCTGTTCAGGAAGTCCGCCTTCCAGTTGTCCACTCCTGGGATGTGGATCGCCGACAGACAGCAATTGTGAGTCTCCACCCACTGAATTATTTTGGCTACATCTATCATGGCCAAGGAACTCCGAGTTCCTCCCTGATGGTTGATGTAAGCCACTGAAGTTATGTTGTCTGACTGGAACCTGATGAATCGAGCCGAGGCTAACCGAGGCCAGGCCAGAAGAGCATTGAAGATTGCTCTCAGCTCCAGAATGTTTATGGGTAGAACAGACTCCAACCAAGTCTATGTTTCCTGAGCCTTTAGAGAGCCCCAGACTGCTCCCCATCCCAGAAGGCTGGCGTCCATTGTCACAATCACCCAGGTGGGTCTGCGGAAGCAAGTTCCCTGGGAGAGATGGTCCTGAGACAACCACCAAAGAAGAGAGTTCCTTGTCTCCCGTTCCAGGTGTAATCGTGGAGATAGGTCCGCATAATCTCCGTTCCACTGCCTGAGCATGCATAACTGCAGAGGTCTGAGGTGGAAACAGGCAAACGGGATGATGTCCATAGCTGCAACCATCAGACCGATTACCTCCATACATTGAGCCACTGACGGCCGAGGAGAGGATTGAAGTGCTAGACAAGAATCAAAAATCTTTAATTTCCTGACTTCTGTCAGAAATATCTTCATTAATAAGGAATCTATTATGGTTCCCAAGAAAACTAACCTTGTATTTGGAATCAAGGAACTCTTTTCCAAGTTCACCTTCCATCCATGAGATTGCAGGAAGGATAACAACATTTCCGTGTGGGATTTTGCCTGATGAAAGGATGGTGCCTGAACCAGAATGTCGTCCAGATAAGGTGCCACTGCAATGCCCCGCAACCAGAGCACTGCCAACAGTGATCCCAGAACCTTTGAAAAAATTCTGGGAGCTGTGGCGAGACCAAATGGAAGAGCCACAAACTGGAAGTATTTGTCTAAAAAAGCAAACTTCAGAAATTTGTGATGGTCCTTGTGGATGGGGACATGTAGGTACCCTTCCTTTAAATCTACCATCGTCATAAATTGACCCTCCTGAACCAAGTGAAGAATGGAACGAATAGTTTCCATCTTGAAGGATGGTACGCTGAGGAACTTGTTTAGGTTTTTGAGATCTAGAATTGGTCTGAAAGTTCCCTCTTTTTTGGGAACCACAAACAGATTGGAGTAAAATCCCAGACCCTGCTCCTGTCTCAGGACAGGAACTATCACTCCTAGGTCGGAAAGGTCTTTAACACAGTGTAAGAACACCTCTCTTTTTGTCTGGTCTACAGATAATCTTGAGAGAAGAAACCTGCCGCTGGGTGGAAAGGTTTTGAACTCTAGTTTGAATCCCTGGGACACAATGTCAACCGCCCAGGGATCCTGAACATCCCGAACCCAAGCCTGGGCAAAGAAAGAAAGTCTGCCCCCCACAAGATCCGGTCCCGGATCGGGGGCAGACCCTTCATGCTGTCTTTGAGTCAATAACAGTCTTCTTGGATTGTTTTCCCTTGCTCCAAGACTGGTTAGGCCTCCAGGAAGGCTTAGACTGTTCCTGCTTGGAAGGAGAAGAGGAGGGTTTATTTTTGAAGTTTTGAAAGGAACGAAAATTGCTCCGATGTCCCTTCTGCTTATTTCTCTTGTCCTGAGGGAGGAAATTACCCTTTCCTCCTTTAATGTCAGAAATTATTTCCACCAAACTCGGCCCAAACAAGGAGTTCCCCTTGTAGGGAATAGCCAAAAGCTTAGACTTAGATGACACATCCGCAGACCAAGATTTTAACCATAAGGCCTTGCAGGCCAGCACAGCAAAACCAGAAATCTTTGCTCCCAGTTTAATAACCTGTAGGGAAGCATCCGTAATAAAGGAATTGGCCAACTTCAGGGCCTTGATCCTATCCTGGATCTCTTCAAGGGGAGTGTCTGTCCTAATAGAATCAGATAACGCATCAAACCAGTATGCCGCCGCACTAGTGATGGTAGCAATGCACACTGCAGGTTGCCATTGTAAACCCTGGTGTACATACATCTTCTTGAGTAACCCCTCTAATTTTTTGTCCATAGGATCTTTAAAAGAACAACTATCCTCTATGGGAATAGTGGTCCTTTTAGCCAGAGTGGAAATTGCCCCTTCCACCTTGGTTACTGTCTGCCAAGACTCCTTAATATAGGGGATGGAGAAAATGGGATACCCGGTCTCTCCCATTCCTTAGCAATAATCTCTGTAGCTCGATCTGGTACAGGAAAAACCTCCACCATGGAAGGTAAATCAAAATATTTGTTTAGCTTACTGGATTTCTTAGGATTGACTACGACCGTGGTGTCGCTGTCGTCCAGTGTAGCTAAAACCTCCTTAAGTAACAGACGGAGGTGTTCTAGCTTAAACCTGAAGGATACAACTTCAGTATCAGCAGAAGGAATTACACTATCTGAGTCTGAGATTTCACACTCAGATGCTACCGAAGTATCCTCCTCCTCAGGCTTCTGGGAGGGGGCATTCGAAATAGCAACAACTGCATCAGTAACCTCACTTACTGATTGTTTACTTTTCCTTGTGCTTTCCCTGCAGCATGGGAAAAGCAGACAATGCATCCGAAACTGCAGAGGACATGAGGGAAGCGATGTCTTGCAACGTAACTCCAGGTGGAGTAAGAGAGGAAACTCAGGGCACTGGAAGAGTGGACGATAAATTTTGTGACATATGAGGAGAAAGCTGCGGCATATCTTGAACATTGTCAGAAGACTCCTGAACAGCATCTGCCCTAGACAATGTTGGTTCAGAAAAAAGTCTATCCCTATAATGTAAAGTTCTCTCATGAGGAACAGAAAGGGATTGGTGGTTCAAAATTAGCATCAAAACATAAAGAACATGTAACATCTTGCAGGGCCTCTTGGTCCAAATTTATTCACCAACCAAACTGAATAAATAGATAGATAACTGATATTTTATTAAGAAAATACCTCACAAAAAAAAACGTTACTGTTGCTTTAAATTTTTAAAAATAAACTGCTTTATTTTTCAGCAAAAAAATAAAATAACATAAGGAAAAATTAAATACTCTGGACACCTTTACACCTCAGCTTAACTTTGCTGAGGTGCTTACCTGCCTGATAAACACCAGAGTGTATACACTGTTAGCTGATCAGACTCAACCTCTTTATTTCTCAAAAGGAGTCCGTGCTACTGCCAAAAACTGTGATGAAGCTTTCCTTGCCACAGAACACAGGAAGTATGAGGGAGAAGTGCGCAACAAAATTTGGCCCTTCCGTTAACCCCGCCCATCGTGGGCGTTACAAGAAAAAACTTCCCTCTGCCAAAAGTATAGTAATGCCGTTGTATCATTACTTAAGTAAAAAAAACACCACCTTTGAGCCTGCTCCTCGTCCCCAGTGCCTGCAATTACTGCCCTTAATAAAATATTCTCCAAGTCATAGGAGAACCTTTCTTTTGTCCCAGAATTTGATTAATTTAATGTGCCATCTTTTATTCTGAATAATGATCCCAGAAAATATAAAGTCAGCACTTACCTTTGTAAATCTGCCCAGCAGCAAGGCAGCTCACTAGGTTTGAGAGGCAAGATCCCTCACATGGACCTGTGGAAAAAATGCAAAGACTGAATAATCTTAATCAGGCTTTAGAAATAGGGCAGCATTAGTATATGGGAGGAGCAGTGACGATTATACCCCACAAGTTCCCATTGCTCTAAAGCCACCACTGCTCTACTCAAGAGACTGATATGGACTACGGCTACACCCTAGGACAAAGCAGCAAAATCTTGCACTACTTAAAAAATAATAAAATCTTGCTTGAAGAATCTATTCTAACACCTAACTTTACCACTTCCTTGCTCTAACGTAGGCAAAGAGAATGACTGGGGTTGGAGGGAAGGGAGGTGATATTTGGCAGCTTCGCTGTGGTGCTCTTTGCCGCCTCCTGCTGGGCAGGGGTGGTGTTCCCAATAGTAATTAGATGATCCGTGGACTCATCGTGTCATTAGAAAGAAAATAAAATTAAAAAAAGGGGAATACTTACCATCAAATAATGTTATTGAAGAATCCTGCATTGTCTCCAGTAATCCTCGTACACCTGTAAACATAAATATATTTATATCAATATACATATAAATGGACATTCAATAATCTATAATCAATATCTGTGTGTTAGACCAAAAATATTGAATTTAAAAAAATTAAATTAAAAACAAAATTGTTTTGTTTTTTTTGGAATATTTAGAACAGTGGTCTCAAAGTACAGTCAACATTTCCAAATTCGGCCCTCACAATAGTTTCACATGTCCCTTCCTTGTTGTGTTATTGTTCTGTTGTAACTAGATGAGATTGTTTACATAGGCACTCACAAAACAAATATAAAGACAAAGCATCTTTTTCAAGCGTAGACTACTAGCCCACACTGCGTTGGCTAAATCTCACTTTGTAGGCAGATATTCACTTCCAAGATGATCACTTTACTTGATAATCACAAGATAAATATACAACTGTATGTTTACTGTGGGCCACAACTCCCAATATTCACTACTATGTGTATAAATGTCACTTACATTTACTAGTATATACAGTTTATGAACACTTACTCAGTTCAAGCGGTCCCCAATTGGAGAAGATAACTTTACCTGTGGCCCCCTAGATACTTTTGAGTTCGATACCCCTGATTTAGATTAACAAATAGGTATTGATGTGTATGATACATTTGAAAATACATTACAATACATGGACCATTGGTTTCCATTATATAATTATTATATACATATGACTGCAATATTAATTTGAATCATTATATACTTACTGACAGTTTCTTCTCTGCATGATATATCACGTGATGTGGAAGGTTGTGGCTCCTGTGAAGTTGATTCAGACTCGAAAGATAGGTCCCTCCTAGGCATGTTCTAATTCTGGTTCTAACGCCTGTTCATGTTGTTCTATAATATACATACAAATCAAAGAAAAATTGACTATAAGATAAACTAAAATAATACACATAAACAAACATTTCATAACAATATTAAATTATATATTTACCTCTAAAATCCATAGTATCCGATGGAACATCAAGGCCCACCATGACAGCATCACCCATTCGGGCATACAGCATCTGTTCATAAACCAGAAGTTCTGTCCTATATGCAGGGCCTCCACCCGTTCCTTTCGATGACTGTTTTTCCTTGCACACTTTTTTCTTAATATTTTTACGAATATCTGTCACCGTCTACTGACATGCCCTTACGTCTTTAGGAAAACTACCCTCCGCTGTAACAGCATGACTAATTTGTTCCCAAATTGCCTTCTTTCTTTGAGGGTTAATAGATCTCGCTTGATATCCAATGATATTGTCATAATGTTCTGTGATAGCTTCAACCAATATACAGTTTTGACGGTGTAAACATCACACTTCTGCCACTTTTGGTCTTTCCAGATAATCCGGTAGCCATCGCAATATTGGTTATATAAATGGCGCAAAAAATGGTATACTCTTTGTTCAAAGTTAAAATAACGTTATGAACAATTCTAACAATAACGAGATTCGTTCTAGAAATAGGGCGTAATAAACTATATGAATAGATAAAACAAATAATTTAAATAAAATGATTGGATAATAAAATTTTACTTGATTATTATTGGTCTAATACTTTTTATTTTTTATTTATTATAACTGGATTGAATGTCAAAATATCAATGAACGTTAACATTTATATTTAGTTATCAAAAGTTATAATGTAAAATAAAAAATAAATAAAAAAAACGCAAGTGTATCTACTGTCAAAATATAGTCCACAGTATTGCGCATTTTGTAAAAAGTATCTTTATATTTAGATGAAAATAAATGTAACAATTTTAATGTTAGTTTTACAAGAAATAGAAAAAAAAATATTTGAAATTCGTTACTTATTGAATAAATAATATTGACTGTATAGTTAGTTTTTATGTGGGTATACATATGTTTCTTTATGAAGTTTTCCATTGGAGAATTACTTATTATTACGTATACAATGGAAAAATATTTTCCAAAAAAAAGGAAGGGGATTTTCACCTTGGATCAAGACAGACGTAATCCAATTTTATGTGAGATGGTGCAACGGGTTAGACGTTTGTCTGGGCATAACAGGACTCGAAAACAATGCCTCAAGAGATATAATGATAAACATCAGGAGACAATCCAAATTAAGGACTCTTATACGAACCTATCTCAGGAAATGTAAGTATTATACAAAGTTTACAATTCGAAGTTTAATAATTGTGACAGAACAGAACCCAAGGCATAGTAATGGAAGGTGTCTATATTCCCTCAAAAGTGCTGCATTGGGGGGTATGGTCTGACAACCCCAGGGAGAATTGTTATGTTTGTTTACCACATAGAGAAAATATGTGATTTATTTCTGGGTCCCTGGGGTGGAGCATTTGGAGAGTAGGGTGGGCCAGTGCTCCACCCCGCAGTTTGCAGGTAGCACATTATGTCAAAAACTCCAGTCCAGGAATTATGTCTGACTCAGCTAGCTACTCACCTGCATGTGGTAATTGACAGCAGGTGCTAATAAAATCCCCAGTCAGGGGTTGAGAGGGAGATTTTTGCCAGCAGTAAAGGGAAACTGCAAACACTCTCCTGAGAGACTGAGAGGAATTATCTCTAAAGGACAAAGTTTGAAAGGTCTGTGCAATATTAATTTTGTGAAAAGCTACTTAGTGCAGACAGTTGTACTTGTTAGTAAGTGCTCAGTAGAGCAAGCCTCTTTTGTTTTGTTTATGTTTATTTTGCCTGTTTTTGCCAGACCTGATAATAAACAGACTGTATTTTATAAAGCTACAACCTTGTGTGGTGTTTCCAGCTTTGAGGACTGTGTGTTTCCAAGATCCCAGGTCACATATGGTGGAGAATGCGGGCAACACACTGATAGTCTGTTAAGGAAACAATACCACACTTAAAATGGAGGAAGTTGCAAAGGCTTTACTACAGGCTATGGCCTCACAGCAACAGGCCACTGCCACACAGCAGCAAGCTACTGCCAGCCAGCAAGAAAATATTGCAGTACTACAACAACTGGTATTAACACAAAGAGAGGAACAGCAGAATATCACACGTACCATGCAGCAGGAGATTCGAGGCCTATCTGAAAGACTGGGCAGGTGTGCTGCAGAAATTCCACACAGTTCTAAGACTCTGAGAGTGAGTAACTATTTGCAAAAGATGGTGGCTACAGATGATGTGGAGGCTTACCTGATGGCTTTTGAAAGGACAGCCGAAAGAGAAGGGTGGCCTGCATCTGAATGGGCAAGCCTCCTTGTGCCATTTCTGAGTGGAAAACCTCAGAAGGCATATTATGATTTGGAGCCTGAGCAGGCCAGTGACTATAAAAAGCTAAAAACAGAAATCTTGGCCCGTCTGGGAGTAACGACAGCAGTGAGGACCCAGCGATTTCACTCCTGGACTTACAGTCAAGACAAAGCTGTGCGGTCACAGATGTTTGACTTGATACATCTTGCCAGGAAATGGCTACAGCCAGAGGTCAATTCAGCTAGTCACATTGTGGAACAGCTCATGATGGACCGGATCCTGTGAGGATTGCCTGCTTCCCTGCGGCGGTGGGTCAGCCAGAGTGAACCTAAACCCTGCTGACGGTCTAGTTGCCCTGGTGGAACGCTATTTGACTGCTGGAGAGTTTCTACAAATCCCCAACCAGGAAAGACCTAGAACCCCGAAGATCCAGAGTCCCAGTAAATTTGGTAAGACTGTTCCAGGGAAAAGGGGGTATTGGGAGGAGCAGATGGGTTTTTACAACCCAAGGGACATTACAGCAAGGGACAAGAGTTTTGTGAGACAGGAAGGGTCCACAATAGCCTCAAAGATGTTGTCTAATGCTAAAATTAAATGTTTTCAATGTAAAGAGTATGGACATTTTGCAAAGGACTGCCCTGAGAATGATGTTGCTATGGAATGCAATGTTGGCAATATGAGAGACAATTATTCATTGTACTCTCACTCAGTATATGTAATTACCAAAAATGATTGTTTAAATGGCCACCCTTGGTGCACTCTAAGGGTGGAGGGAAATTAAATTAAAGCTTTGCTGGACTCTGGTAGCATGGTTACGCTCATAGACAGGGGTCTGTTGAGAAATACTTCTATTGATAATTACCAGAACCTAGATATTGCTTGTGTCCATGGGGACATACACAAGTATCCAACTGCTAAAGTACTTATTGAAACACAAAATGGCCCTATAAATCATAGAGTTGGTTTAGTGGATAAATTAGTCCATGAAATGATAATAGGCAGAGATTTCCCCCATTTTTTTAATTTATGGGATGCTGCTGAGGAAAATTCACCAGATTCAGTAGAGGGTACTGTTTGTGACTTTCCCTTTTCTAATTTATTGGGGGATGACTTAGACAAAATAACTCCTGCTAGAGGGAAACACTCAACCCCTATGGAAACCCTAGTTGGAGGTAATACTGAACATAATAATACAGGTCAATCTAATATATCTGAACCTGATGTAGAAATAACTGACCTAGAGGTAAGCCCAAGTAACTTCAGGGCTGCACAGTGGGAGGATCCAACTTTAGCTGTGGCTAGAAACTATATTTCCATAAGAAATGGCACCCCCATTAATACTGATAAAGCGCTCACCTATCCATACTTTGAAGCGGAAAATGATTTATTGTACAGAGTTGGGAAAAAGGAGTCTGTCAAACAGCTGATAGTACCCCAGGCATATCGACACACTGTATTAAACCTGGCACATAGCCGCATACTTGGGGGCACTTGGGGACTGAAAAAAAACAGAGAGAGAATTCTTAGGATGTTTTATTGGCCAGGTGTAATGGCATCTATCACAAATTATTGTTTTTCTTGTCCTGAATGTCAATTAACTGCCCCTCTTACAGCATACCATAGCCCCTTGGTGCCCTTACCCATAATTGAGGTCCCATTTGAACGCATTGGTATGGATTTTGTGGGTCCTCTTGTAAAGTCTGCAAGGGGACACCAGTATATATTGGTAATAATAATAACATAGAAAAGGGAGTAGAAACCTCAAATTCTGAAGTTTCTAAAAGTCTAGGCAAAAACAGCACAACTGTCAAAATAAAAGCACACAAGGGATTCTTAAAGTACAAAAAATTTAATAAAAAGTAGTATCATACATCCAAACATTCAATCCACATACATACAGGGGATCCCCGGATGGCGCATAAGGAAACACACTGGCCGAGAGTTAGTCTGGTGCACCAGTATTAAACAGGATTAAATGTCATTAAGAAATAGCATATTATTTGTAATCCAGAGAGAGAGGAGCCGTCCCCAAATATTCTCAAAGCCAGGTGAGTAGAGTCTATACCCCTATACGTCACATCAGTGTAAATACGTTAGAGCGTCTCAAAAACAGGGGGAGCTGTGCAAAACCGCGTCTTTTTCACAGGTATACCATATTAACAAGCCAAATATGTGATAGATAACAGTTCACATAGGTACCTGTCTTTTTTCACGTGGTCGCTTTTCCCTCATTGGTTGCTACCATAACGTATCGTCTTCTGGGGTAGACTGAAGGCAAACAAAGGATCCGCTGAAAAGTGCTGCAAACCACTGTTATCTATCACATATTTGGCTTGTTAATATGGTATACCTGTGAAAAAGACGCAGTGTTGCACAGCTCCCCCTGTTTTTGAGACGTATTTACATTGATGTGATGTATAGGGGTATAGACTCTACTCACCTGGCTTTGAGAATATTTGGGGACAGCTCCTCTCTCTCTGGATTACAAATAATATGCTATTTCTTAATGACATTTAATCCTGTTTAATACTGGTGCACCAGACTAACTCTCGGCCAGTGTGTTTCCTTATGCGCCATCTGGGGATCCCCTGTATGTATTTGGATTGAATGTTTGGATGTATGATGCTACTTTTTATTAAATTTTTTGTACTTTAAGAATCCCTTGTGTGCTTTTATTTTGACAGTTGTGCTGTTTTTGCCTAGACTTTTAGAAACTTCGGAATTTGAGGTTTCTACTCCCTTTTCTATGTTATTATTATTAAATTTTTCTAGGAAGCACCTGTACACTTTTTCATGACTAATTAGAGTGCTACTTACCTGTTTGTTGTTTTTGATATATTGGTAATAGTAGACTATGCTACACGTTACCCTAAGGCAATACCCATGCATACTACTTCAGCAAAAGCAATTGCTAAGGAGTTAATGTTAATGTTAATGTTCAGCCGTGTTGGGATTCCCAAAGAAATATTAACAGACCAAGGCACTCCATTTATGTTGAGAATTACAAAGGATCCGTATATCACCCACAAACTGATGGTCTGGTAGAACGATTTAATAAAATACTAAAGGCTATGCTCAAAAAAGTAATTGATAAAGATGGGAAAAACTGGGATTTCCTTTTGCCTTATTTAATGTTTTCCATCCGAGAGGTCCCTCAAGCTTCTACTGGGTTTTCGCCCTTTGAACTTTTGTATGGAAGACACCCAAAGGGTTGCTAGACATAGCTAAGGAGACTTGGGAACAGGAGTCAACCCCTCACAGAAGTGTGATTGAACATATAACTCAGATGCAGGATCAGATGACAGCCATTATGCCCATAGTTAGAGAACACATGGAAAATGCCCAACAGCACCAGCAGAACAGCTATAATAAAAATGCCAGGGTTCATGTGTTTAACCCAGGAGACCGCGTACTAGTCCTGGTTCCCACTGCAGAGAACAAATTTTTGGCAACATGGCATGGGCCATATGAAGTCATTGACAGAGTGGGGGAAGTAAATTACAAAGTAAGACAGCCTGGGAGGCGAAAGGAAGTACAGATTTACCATGTGAATTTACTTAAACCGTGGAAAGAAAGAGAAACACTTGTGGCTATAAAAACAGCAGACCTCCCTACAATGGAGGAGAATGAACCCGTAGTCAATATCTCAGAAACCCTGACTATCCACCAGAAGAGGGAGGTAAAAGACTTCATCAGATTAAATAAAGATTTTTTCTCCTCAGTCCCAGGAAGAACTACGATAATAGAGCATGACATTGTCACTGAACCGGGAAAAAGAATAAATCTAAAGCCATATAGTATACCTGAAGCCCGGAGGGAAGCAATCAAATCGGAAGTAAGGAAAATGCTGGACCTTGGGGTAATTGAAGAATCCCAAAGTGACTGGAGTAGCCCAATTGTGCTTGTACCAAAGCCTGATGGCACAATCAGGTTTTGTAATGATTATCAGAAGCTGAATGCAATATCCAAGTTTGATGCATACCCCATGCCAAGGGTTGATGAACTTGTGGAGAGACTCGGGAGAGCCAGGTACCTTACCACATTGGATTTGACCAAGGGTTATTGGCAAGTGCCGCTTACAGGATGGACAAAGGAAAAGACAGCCTTCTCTACTCCAGATGGGCTCTTCCAATACAAGGTGTTACCTTTTGGCCTACATGGTGCTCCAGCAACATTTCAAAGAATGATGGACCGGATCTTAAGGCCACATGCTCATTATGCTGCAGCTTACTTAGATGACGTGGTCATACATAGCGAAGATTGGGAGTCTCACTTGTCAAAAGTGCAAGCTGTCCTTAATTCCATAAGAAATGCCGGTCTGACAGCAAATCCGAGTAAATGTACCATTGGCTTGGAGGAGGCCAAGTATCTTGGCTATTCCATTGGAAGAGGAATAGTGAAGTCACAACTTGCTAAAGTTTAAGCCATAAGGAATTGGCCATGACCTATGATGAAGAAACAGGTCCGAACATTTCTTGGGCTTGTTGGCTACTACAGAAGGTTTATCTCCAACTTTGCTACTATAGCGGGTCCTTTTACAGACCTCACTAAAGCAAAAGCTCCAGTAATAGTGAAATGGTCATCTGAAGCTGAACAGGCATTTCAAAATCTCAAGGAAGCCATCTGTAGACAACCAGTGTTAGTCACCCCTGATTTTTCAAAGGAGTTTGTTTTACAGACGGATGCCTCTGATGTAGGGCTTGGAGCAGTGCTTTCCCAGGAAAGTCAAAGTGAAGAGCACCCAATACTATACCTGAGCCGGAAACTTCAACCTAGAGAAAAGAACTATTTGATTGTTGAAAAGGAGTGTCTAGCAATTAAATGGGCTGTTGAAACTCTCAAATATTATTTGTTGGGCAGAAAAATTAGACTAGTTACTGATCATGCACCTCTCAAATGGATGAGTCAAAATAAGGATAATAATAGTAGAGTTACACGCTGGTTCCTTAGTTTGCAACCCTATCTCTTCTCAGTAGAACACAGGGCAGGAAGTAAACAGGGAATGCTGATGACCTTTCACGTACGCATACGCTTTTGGCCATGGTCGCTCACCCCACTAGGTCTGAGCTGGCGGGGAGGATGTGTGACAGAACCCAAGGCCTAGTAATAAAAGGTGTCTATATTCCCTCAAAAGTGCTGCAGTGCGGGGTATGGTCTGACAACCCCAGGGAGAATTGTTATGTTTGTTTACCACATAGAGAAAATATGTGATTTATTTCTGGGTCCCTAGGGTGGAGCATTTGGAGAGTAGGGTGGGCCAATGCTCCACCCCGCAGTTTGCACATTATGTCAAAAAGTCCAGTCCAGGAATTCTGACTGACTCAGCTAGCTACTCACCTGCATGTGGTAATTGACAGCAGGTGCTAATAAAATCCCCAGTCAGGGGTTGAGAGGGAGATTTTTGCCAGCAGTAAAGGGAAACTGCAAACACTCTCCTGAGAGACTGAGAGGAATTATCTCTAAAGGACAAAGTTTGAAAGGTCTGTGCAGTATTACTTTTGTGAAAAGCTACTTAGTGCAGACAGTTGTACTTGTTAGTAAGTGCTCAGTAGAGCAAGCCTCTTTTGTTTTGTTTTTGTTTATTTTTCCTGTTTTTGCCAGACCTGATAATAAACAGACTGTATTTTATAAAGCTACAACCTTGTGTGGTGTTTACAGCTTTGAGGACTGTGTGTTTCCAAGATCCCAGGTCACATAATATATATGTTGAATTTCAATTATTGACTGTCAAGTTTTACCGTTATGTCTAGTTAAAAAAATTACAATATGAGCATCATAAATAATGTATGTCTATATACAACTAGGAACATATTTCATTACAGTTCAGTATCAGTATCAGTAGATTTAACGCAATTATAATGTGTCTGTGTTCTCTGTTACTTATATAATATGTTTCTTTCTAGAATGTTTAACTTTATTTAGAATATATGTTCTGTTTTTGTATCTATTGGTGTCTGATTGAAGATTGTGAAACAGGATTAAGAATCTATTAGTTACTCTAAGATATTGTGAATTTAGAAACATACAATTTGAGTTACATTGTAGTATACTATTTATTTAAAAATCGAAATATAAATGTACAATTTTTTAATTTTACAGTCAAAAACCGAAGAGCGCCAGGTTATCTGTGCCCAATAACCACCAATCCATCCAGTCCAGAAGTAGATTCAGACCCACTACCCACTGTGTTTATGGACTATGAGGGTATTATTCCAGCAGTTAATAATAGAGCTGTTATCTTTCCAGTAATTGTGTAAGTATTTTTTTCAGAACATATAATTTATAGTATTTTTTTTTTTTTTTAATTATCTTAAAAGGAGAAAAAAAAAATCTCAGACGACCACGTCGCAGAAGGCCAATGCCCATCAATGATGATAACACCGATAATGGAGATAGATTTTATTCACATTTATATTTCTAATATTAATTTGTATTAGAGTTAATGACTATAATCGTATTTATAGACATGATTGAAGAAGATCATCTACATATAGAAACAGCCAGCGATGAAATATATGATGAGGAAGCACCAAATAATAATGTGATGGAAGATTCGATATCGAATAGTGACCAACCACAAGAAAATATATGTAGGTTCTAAATTATGTTAGGTGTATGTCACACATGATCTTAATTCATTATTATTTATTGCATTATGTTCACATTTTAGTTAAGAATGTTCTTAAAGGGATAGTGATTGAAATCAGCATTGTTCATATTAGATAAGTCAATAGTGAGATTATTGGTTAATGTCTTAAAGCTATTCTTGAAGAAGGAGATATAAACACTGAAGAAGCTGAAGAGCAGCAATCCAATGATTGGGGAAAGTTATTGAATTATATTGCATCACTAAAATTGTTAGCTCTATGCAATACTCTGGAAAAGGCCACAATGGTATTGAAATACATCTGGAACAGATGGCTCACATGAAATGCACGTGCGTGGACACTATATTATCAAGATGACATGCAGGAAATAACAACGTAGGTGTTGATAAATTTTAGTATAGATCTGTTAGACGTACTTTCCTTCAAAGGATTAGTCAATTGTCTAGGAACCTACTAGCATAAAATGTGAGGTGAATACAGACATGATGAAAGTTTGAAAAAGAATTTCATGTTCTCAAAATAACGTTTTTACTTTTTCTTTTTAACAGTTCCTGAAGATCAAGAAATGTTGATCAACAAAAAATAAGTTTTGGATACCCTTCTGGAAGCAGAAAATTATTTGATCAGGACATACTATACTGTCCAAAAACTCAGAGAAAAATATGAATCGTAATCATTATTTTTTTTAAATGAATAATGAATGAATATTTTTAAATGTGAAAATAATTTTTTTTGTTTTAAATAAATTTATTTTTGAGAAATTAATAACATTTTGTTGTCTGTGTGTTTTGTTCATAGTATAAAGTATTTTTTATAAATGAATTTGACAACATAAATACTGTTGACATGTAGTCCGAGAAGAGATGATGCAATGGAAATATTATAGTTTGGGTATATCTTTGAAATACATTGCACATGTTATACAAAACTGTAAGTTTTTTGCATCATGGTAATGTATTACCTAAATAAGTGACAGACAAAAGGGTTAATAAAACACGTTTGTTCAATAATACAGCTTGTTTAACTGCAGTCAAACATATCTTATGCTTTTAACATCATTATACTTGCACAGTGATAACTATTATTTATATTAAACTATAACAAATAATTAAAAAATAAATCAATAAAAATATGGATGTACATATACATATAAATAAGCTTTAAATACACTGTTTAACTCTAATATTTATATACAAATATAAAGCTATCATTTATTTGCTATTATGTGCTATAATTATGCTAAATTTTAATAATAAATACAGCACTAAAGTACGACTAATGGAGAGATTTATCAATATCACGCCACATCTCTACTTTGCAAAGTAATGTAAAAATACGACCGATTTGATGATAAATAACGGCGCACATGCTCCGATCCGATGGCGAGATGCGGAGAACTGGGAGGAGAACTGAAAGGAGAACTATAACAAAGTTTGATAAATCAAGCCTTTAGTATCTATTGTTTAACGAGCAGTAATAAACTATAATAAACTACTGAGACCTAGCTGAGCATATCTGGGGAGTCATTGACAAGAGACACTTATGTGCAGCCACCAATCAGCAGCTAGCTCACAGTAGTTTGCCGCTTCTGAGCCTACCTAGGTATGATCTTCAACAAAGAATCCCAAAACAACAAAGCAAAATCAGATAATAGAAGTAAATTAGAAAGCTGTTTAAAATTGTATTCTCTATCAGAATCTTGATACTGAAGTTTTTAAGCATCTATCCATCAAGCAATTCTCCCAGTGGGAATGTTTTGTATTATATTTCTTGGTCTTACAAATTGTGGTTGATGCATTTTTGATCTTATAAAAAAAAAATCAATAAAAATAAATAAATCAGGAATTTGTTTTAATTTAAAAAGTGTCTAAATTATACAATAACATATAATCTGGTTTCCCCTGAATGTGTTTTCAAGTACTTTTTATACCAACTGCAGAGTTTTAAATATATGGAACATTTACATTTTGGTATATGAAAAAGTTGTTTCCGTTAATTGAAACCACAACCCAATACATTCGGCTGAACTTGTAGGGAAAACAAACCTCTATATTATCTGTTTTATTATTTACACAAACCCCTCCTTATCTTAACTTACTCAAAGACCAATACTTAGGGCCGGATCATCAAAGGAGTCTCCAGCTTGAAAACTGTAGTGCATACTTTACAGAGGCTGAACTCACTGTATATTCAAAAGAAAAAGGGCTGAACTTTCCAGCACTGCAAGATCTCTGTAATTTCTTTATATGAAGGAGAGACAAGCCTAGTGCAATATAGCACTGGATGATATGAGAGTTGTGTTACACTTACACTTTGTGCAATGTATTTTATATTACTTTATACTTATAACGTATAATTACATTTTAAGATTTGCACTGTTTTATATTGTAATAAATTAGATTTAGATCCAGCAGTGATTTTACAAATTCTGATTATTTTTTAAAAGTTTTTGCGTTACTTTGAAATTACGTAAGCATTTTAAACAAGCTAGTCTCACTGATTTATCTTGCAAGCTGTATGCTGTTGAAATTTGCTCAAAATTCACACATCAAATTTATAAAACTTAGAAAAAATATGTAAGGAGGACCAGGTAGCTGCCTTACAAATATGATCCAAATAGGCTTAGTTCTTAAGAGCCCAGGAAGAGGCAACTGCCCTAGTGGAATGAGCCGTTATCCTCTCAGGAGGCTGTTGTCCCGCTTTCTTGTAAGCTAAGCTGATGATACGCCTCAACCATAAAGACAAGGAAGTCGGAGTTGCTTTCTGGTCCTTGCGACTACCTGCATAAAAGGACAAACAAAGATGAAGATTGTCTAAACTCCTTAGTAGCCTGAAGGTAGAACTTTAAGGCATGAACCACATCCAGATTATGAAGCAAACTTCGCGGAAGAAAGATTGGGACGAAAGGAAGAAACAACAATCTCTTGATTGATGTTACGATCTGACACCACCTTAGCAAGGAAACCTAACCTAGTACGTAAAACTGCCTTATCGGCATGGAAAACAAGGTAATGGGGATCACACTGTAAAGCCGAAATCTCAGAGACTCTGCGAGCTGAGGCAATGGCTAACAAAAACAAAACTTTCCAAGATAAGTTTAATATCAACAACATGCATGGGCTCAAACGGAGCCTGCTGCAAAACACAAAGAACAAGATTGAGGCTCCAAGGCGGAGCAACAGGTCTAAAGACAGGTCTGATCCTAGTCAGAGCCTTAACAAAGGACTGCACGTCCAGAAGATCAGCTAATCTCTTATGCAGTAAGACTGATAGGGCCTAGATCTGCCCCGTCAGAGAGCAGGCAGATAGACCCTTCTCCAATCTATCTTGAAGAAACGATAAAATCATGGCAACTTTTACCTTATGCCATGAAAAAACGCGTACCTCACACCAGTGCAAGTAAGTCCGCCAAACCTTATGGTAGATACGCAGAGTAACCGGCTTACGAGCCTGAATCAAAGTGTCTATGACACTCTCAGAGAATCCTCTCTTGGCTAAGAATAAACGTTAAAATTTTTACACAGTCAGTCTCAGAGAATCTAGATTTTGATGTAGGAAAGTGCCCTGTATTAGAAGGTCCTTCCAATTAGGTAACCTCCACGGAGGAGATGAGGACATTCTCACCAGATCTGCGAACCAGGTCCTTCAAGGCCAGGATGGAGCAATTCGAATCACAGAGGCCTACTCCTGCTTGATGCGGCCACTACACGAGGGAGAAAAGGCAATAAAGAAAAGAGATATATGATTCTGAACCTCCATGTAACCGCTAGAGCGTCTACTAATTCTGCTTGAGGATCCCTCAATCTCGACCCGTATCTGGGTAGTTTGGCATTGAGACGAGAGGCCATGAGATCAATCTCTGGCATCCCTCATCTGCTGCAGATCTCTGCAAACACCTCGGGGGGGAGGGACCATTCCCCCGGGTGAAAGGATTGTCTGCTGATGAAGTCTGCGTCCCAGTTCTCCGATCCCGGGATGTGGATCGCTGACAGAATACAGTTGTGGGCTTCTGCCCTTCCTAAGATTTGAGACACCTCCCTCATCGCTAAGGAACTTTTCGTTCCTCCCTGATGGTTGATGTAAGCAACTGAAGTTATATTGTCTGAATGGAATCTGATATACTGGGTCAAACTTAGTTGGGGCCATGCATTCAGTGCATTGAAAATTGCCCAAAGTTCCAAGATATTGATCAGAAGAGTGGATTCCTCCTGAGTCCACAACGCCTGGGCCTTCCTGGCACCCCAAACAGCTATCCAGCCAGAAAGACTGGCGTCCATAGTCACAAATCTCCCAGGACGGTCTCAAGAAGCACGTGCCTAGAGATAGGTGATCTTGACAGAGCCACCAAGAAAGCGATTCTCTCGACAGGCTGTCCAAGACGATTTGTTGAGACAGTTCTGAATGTTTGCCTTTCCATTGTCTCAGCATGCATAGTTGTGAAGGTCTGAGATGGAATCTGGCAAAAGGAATAATGTCCATACAAGACACCATGAGCCCAATTACCTCCATGCACTGGGTGTCATGGATTTAACCTTATTCCTGCTGGCCCTTTAATTTACCTGCTCACTCACCTTGCAAGGTTATTTAAACCTTGGACACGCCCTTCCTGTTGCTTCAGTATTGTGATTACTAGCTGTATTCATACAACTACTCTTGCTCTGATATTACCTCTCAGAGTAAAGGAACTACTATCTTAAGGCTTACACTATTTCTCGAAGAAGCTG
>NC_069505.1:554050732-554122499 GCF_027579735.1 Bombina bombina | reverse complement strand
ATCCCTCTGGGTTACTCTGGATTATAACAACATTTGGATTGAATCCTTAATTCATATAACTCCTTGAAGCCTTCTAACCGTCACCCACAAAACCTATTCCTGCTGACTACAACGGATCTAATCTTGTTGCACCGGTAGTTATACTGAATTCCAGCAAAGAGAAAGATCAACTCAGATAAGGACTCACTTTAGAGACTCATACCATATCACTGTACATATTTTGCACGAACTTACAAACTCTTTCCCTGCTGTGTTGCTCACACACAGCCGCTCTCTGTGCTCGTCTCCACTCCCTCAGCCTGTCAGCTCTGAACACAGCGCGGCACACAGACCTCTGAGTAACTTGCGGCCGGAACGCTGTACAGCCACTCCCTAAGCCTGTCAGCTCTGAACACAGCGCGGCACACAGAACAACAAAGTAACTTGCACTCTCAACTGCCGCCCCACTGAACTTCAGGTACTGTGTAGCATAATTGTTCAGACCCAGGACATACTGCAACAAGGTTGCCTTCTAACCTAATTCAGAACTACTGATTAGGTCTTACGTTTCAATAGTAACATACTTGCCAATGATAAACGATACATTGTAACCTATCAGTGTATCTTTGTTAATAGGCATACATTCATACATTTCCGCAGTTGAGATCCATTAAACACCACTCCTTATATAATACTGAAGCCAAATAAAGGATGGATCCAGCGGAGTTACCCCAATTTGTCTACGCTCTCTCCCAGAGAGTTGATCAACTCAGTCAAGGTCTCAGGGATTTACAGGCCCAAACTGTAACTCTCAGTAACATTATCAAGGACTCTATTGGCAAGACCTCTACAGCTGAGACCCCCCCCCCCCCGAACCTCAAGTCTCAATGCCAGACAAATTTCATGGAGACAGGGCCTTGTTCACTCAGTTTAAAAATTCCTGCAACTTATTATTCAGTTTAAAACCTAAAACCTATGCAACAGAGCGAGTAAAGGTTTTAACTGTAATTTCTTTTCTCAGAGGTGAACCTCGCAAGTGGGCTGACTCTTTCTTTGAAATGGATCACCCTATTCTAACATCACTAGAAGATTTCTTCAAAGAAATGTCAATTCTCTATCAAGACATTAATACACAGCTCACTGCTGAAACCAAAATGAGGTCACTAAGACAAGGGAAAAGGCAGGTCGAAGAATACTTAAGTGAGTTCAAACAATATAGCAAAGATACTGAATGGAGTGAAATAGCACTTAGGAACCAGTATCGCCTCGGCTTAAATGAAGCCCTAAAGGACGAACTCGCTCGCACAGAGCTCCCTAGGTCTTTGGAAGGTCTAATCACCCTCAGTATACAGATTGATAGAAGGCTGAGGGAGCGCAAATCAGAAAGACAAGGCTCAGAGACCTTCAATAAACCTACATCCTCCTACCATAAACCTATAGTTAACCAAGCAGCTGAACCAATGGATATTGGGTTCACAAAAGGACCGTTACAGCCCGAGGAAAGGAACCGCAGACGCATAAACAACCTCTGTATGTACTGCGCCTCCAACAACCACACTGTGAAGGACTGTCCTATCCTCCAAAGACAAAAGAGACGTAAGTCTAATCTCAAAACAACCTGCTTCACTACTAATATAAAACAAGTTGCTTATTGTTCCTTGTCTCTTACCTTGCAGTGGGATCAGCAACAGGTTCACACTGAAGCTATCATCGACTCTGGGGCACAGTCATCCTATATCAATGCTGGTTTTGTCACTGTAAATAAAATTCCCACAGTTTTGAAAGCAAGACCCGTCTCAATTAGAGTTATTGATGGTACTGCCATCAGTTCTGGTCCTATCACACATGAGACAGTTCCCATTAAGGTCTCTACCTCAGCAGCACATACCGAATACATTGTATTTGATGTTATTAATTCTCCCATCTTCCAGGTAGTACTCGGATTGCAATGGTTACAGATACACCAACCAACCATTCACTGGGACCGTCTCGAAGTAGAATTCCTTTCACCGTTCTGTAAGAATACTTGTTTTATTCATCCACTGATTTGTAACCTGACACAGAAGCCTAGCACCCAGAAGCAAAATTCCCTTCCAGAAGATTATCATGAATATCTTGATGTGTTCAGCGAAAAGGAGGCAGAAACACTCCCCCCTCACCGTCCGTATGACTGCCCCATAGATCTCTTACCAGGGGCAGCTATACCGTACGGTCACATCTATCCTCTTTCTGAGCCGGAGCTAGAACATCTAAAAAATTACTTATCTGAAAACCTCAGGAAAGGCTTTATACAACCTTCAACATCCCCTGCAGGTGCAGGCATCTTCTTTGTGAGGAATAAGGATCACTCACTCCGGCCAATTATTGATTATCGAGAACTCAACAAACGAACGGTAAAGAACCGATACCCTTTACCCTTAATTCCTGAGCTGATTGAACATCTCAGACAGGCTACCATATATACTAAATTAGACCTTCGTGGGGCCTATAATCTTGTTAGGATCCGCAAAGGGGACGAATGGCTCACGGCCTTCAGAACAAGATATGGACTCTATGAGTATAAAGTCATGCCATTTGGGCTGTGCAATGCCCCTGCTACCTTTCAATATTTCATCAACGACATCTTCCGCGACCTCCTAGACATCTGCGTCGTTGTGTATTTAGATGATATCCTCATATACTCTAATAACATCACCGAACACAAGAACCACGTCCGTTGGGTACTCACACGCCTCCGGCAACACCGACTCTTTGCTAAATTAGAGAAGTGCATCTTCCATTCCTCAGAAATCACCTTCTTGGGGTACACCATTACTCCAGGAGGTATCCAGATGGATGACTCCAAGGTTGAAACTATCAAAAATTGGCCAACACCCTCAACCAGAAAAGACCTGCAAAAATTTCTCGGATTTTCCAACTATTACAGGAAATTTATCAGGAATTATTCAGCTCTCACTAAACCCTTGACTGCTCTTACTAGCGTCAACACTTCTTATGTGTGGACAGAGAAAACACAGGCCATCTTCAACCATCTCAAGACTGCCTTCACCAAAGCAGCAATTCTTCAATTTCCTGATCCAGACTCCCACTACGTACTTGAAGTTGATGCTTCTAATTATGCCCTTGGTTCCATTTTATCTCAACGGAAAACTCCGGAACAACCACTCCACCCAGTCGCCTACTTCTCTAGGGTTATGACCCCAGCAGAATACAACTACCCTGTAGGCGAGAAAGAACTCCTAGTTATCAAGGTTTCATTGGAACATTGGAGACATCTGTTGGAGGGCTGCAAGTATCCCATTCTTATATACACGGACCATAAAAACTTGGAGTACCTCCTCACAAACCGTACTCTATCCTCCAGACAACTGAGATGGAGTTTGTTCCTATCACGCTTTGATTTTCATATAACTTACAGACCCGGTAGCAAAAATGGGAAAGCGGATGCCCTCTCTCGGAAAGACTCCAAACCTCCTACTTTTTCAACTCCCAGTACTGTCATTCCAGTTGACCAAATAATAGCCTTGTCTCCCACTTATCCGGAGGTTCTCAAGATACTTCAAGAAGAAGATACCTCCATGTCTAAGAACAATCTGAAGTTAGAACAGGACGGTCTTTATTATTACCAAGGACGACTCTATGTTCCTGCACCCTTACGAGACCAATTATTGAACGAACATCATGACTCACCTATGGCAGGACATCTTGGAATCCATAAAACATTTGACCTACTCTCACGCACCTACTGGTGGCCATCCATGAGATCCTCGGTTAAAAAGTATGTTAATAGCTGTCATGTATGCACCATCTCTAAGACGGAAAGAAAACCTCCCTTCGGTCTATTATTGCCACTACAAATTCCAGATCGTCCCTGGCAAACCATAGGAATGGACTTCATCGTAGAGCTTCCATTGTCAAATGGATACAACACCATACTGGTTGTGGTAGACCATCTTACTAAGATGGCCCATTTCTTGCCGTACCATAAGTTACCCACCTCTTCAGAACTCGCAATGCTATTTCTTAACAATATCGTGAAACTACACGGCCTTCCAGACTCTATCGTGACTGACAGGGGAAGTCAGTTCACTTCACGGTTTTGGAGACATTTATGCGAGAACATGAAGGTAGAACTTAGGTTTTCCTCTTCATTCCACCCACAGTCCAACGGACAAACAGAGCGAATAAATCAATGGCTCGAGCAATACATCCAATCTTATTGTTCCAGCCACCAGGACCAATGGGCCTCCACCCTCGCTATGGCAGAATATGCCTACAACAATTCTACAAGTTCAACCACTCTCAAGACACCATTCTTTGCGAATTACGCATTCCATCCTACCTTCCAACTTCATCCACGTACTGATTCAAAATGTCCAAATCTCGATGATCTCACTAAATCCCTTCAAGACCTCTTTCTGGAGCTCAAAAACCATATAACAGAGGCACAGACCCATCAATGTCACTACTACAACCTCCGCCGACGCCAACCCCCATCCTATTGCATTGGGGACTTGGTATGGCTATCCACCAAAAACATCAAACTCAAAACCCCCTGCAAGAAACTTAGTCCATCTTTCATAGGTCCTTACCCAATTGTTAGGATCATTAATCAAAATGCTGTCACCTTGCAATTACCAGCTAACACCAGACTACATCCTACGTTTCATGTTTCATTATTGAAGCCTTACCATACAACTAGAACAGCCAACATTCCATCTAACCCCGAATCTTTACTGGGATCTGAAGAAGAATATGAGATTGACTCTATTCGGGACTCTCGTGTCTTCGATGGGGTTCTGCAATATCTAATACACTGGAAGGGTTTCTCTGATGAGGAGGATTCGTGGGAGCCTTCTTCTCATGTACATGCCCCCAGGTTGGTCTCTTTGTTCCATAGAAGACATCCAGATCGACCTCGGTTTGTAGCTACTGGGCAGCTACCTTGAAGAGGGGGATATGTCATGGATTTAACCTTATTCCTGCTGGCCCTTTAATTTACCTGCTCACTCACCTTGCAAGGTTATTTAAACCTTGGACACGCCCTTCCTGTTGCTTCAGTATTGTGATTACTAGCTGTATTCATACAACTGCTCTTGCTCTGATATTACCTCTCAGAGTAAAGGAACTACTATCTTAAGGCTTACACTATTTCTCGAAGAAGCTGATCCCTCTGGGTTACTCTGGATTATAACAACATTTGGATTGAATCCTTAATTCATATAACTCCTTGAAGCCTTCTAACCGTCACCCACAAAACCTATTCCTGCTGACTACAACGGATCTAATCTTGTTGCACCGGTAGTTATACTGAATTCCAGCAAAGAGAAAGATCAACTCAGATAAGGACTCACTTTAGAGACTCATACCATATCACTGTACATATTTTGCACGAACTTACAAACTCTTTCCCTGCTGTGTTGCTCACACACAGCCGCTCTCTGTGCTCGTCTCCACTCCCTCAGCCTGTCAGCTCTGAACACAGCGCGGCACACAGACCTCTGAGTAACTTGCGGCCGGAACGCTGTACAGCCACTCCCTAAGCCTGTCAGCTCTGAACACAGCGCGGCACACAGAACAACAAAGTAACTTGCACTCTCAACTGCCGCCCCACTGAACTTCAGGTACTGTGTAGCATAATTGTTCAGACCCAGGACATACTGCAACAAGGTTGCCTTCTAACCTAATTCAGAACTACTGATTAGGTCTTACGTTTCAATAGTAACATACTTGCCAATGATAAACGATACATTGTAACCTATCAGTGTATCTTTGTTAATAGGCATACATTCATACATTTCCGCAGTTGAGATCCATTAAACACCACTCCTTATACTGGGCCACCGAAGGTCTTAAGGAGGCCTGGAGGGCCGGACACAGATCTTCATGGATACAGAGTCTATGACTGTACCAAGGAAAATCATCCTGGTACTTGGAGTAAGAGAACTCTTTTCAAGGTTTATCTTCCATCCATGTGACCCAAAGAAGACTCAGAAGAAATTCTGAGTGTTCCCTTCCTAGAAGAAAAGATGGAGCCTGTACCAATAAATCATCCAGGTAACGTGCTGCTGCAATACCTTGGGTTCTGACCACAGCAAGCAGAGCATCCAGAACCTTTGTAAATATTCTGGGAGCAGTAGCTAAGCCAAACGGAAGTGCTATAAACTGGAAGTGCTGATCTACAAAAGGCAAACCTCAGGAACTGAAAATTATCCTTGTGGATCGGAACATGAAGGTATGCTTCCTTCATGTCAATAGTAGTCATGAATTGTCCTTCCTGAATCAGAGGAAGGATCGATCTGATCGTCTCCATCTTGAAGGAAGGGGCACTGAGAAATTGGTTTAGACACTTCAAACCCAGAATTGGATGACAAGTTCCCTCCTTTTTGGGAACCACGAAGAGGTTTAAATAAAATCCTAGACCTCTTTCTGATACAGGGACCGGGATGATTACTCCTAGGGAGGATAGATCCCGTACGCAATTTAAAAAGGCTGTCCTCTTCTCTGGTCTTGTAGACAGGAACCTGCCCCTAGGAGGATGCGATTTGAATCCTATCCTGTATCCTTGAGATATTACCTCTAACACCCAATGTCTTGAAACCAAGCGTCTGAGAAAAGCTACAGTCTGCCCCCTATTCAATCTAATCCCGGATCGGGGCCGCCCCTTCATTCAGGCTTGTTATCTGCAGGCTTCTTGGTTTGTTTGGACTTGTTTCAGGATTGAGCAGGCTTCCAAGTACTCTAGGTCTTCTCTGGCTTAGAGGATGATTGAGTTCTCTGGGACTTGTCCGAACGAAAATTAGAGGACTGCCGTCCCCTAGGTCTGTTCTTCTTATCCTGTGGTAGGAAAGCACCTTCCCCTCAATAACAGTAGAAATCATGGAGTCCAGACCTGGACCGAATAAAACCTTCCCCTTGAATGGTAAGGAAAGGAGTCTGGATTTAGAAACCATATCCGTGGACCAAGACTTCAACCAGAGAGCCCTGCGAGCTAGGACCGCAAAACCTGAGGCTTTTGCATTCAAACGGACAATCTGCATATTCGCATCACAGATAAAGGAGTTTGCTATCCTCAAGGCCATAATTCTATCCTGAATTTCCTCACTTCAATAAGTTCTGACAGAGAGTCACACCAATAGGTGGCTGCCCCGCAACGGCAGCTACTGCAAGTTGGAACAAAAACCCCATATGTTGGAACATTCTTCTCAGGTAACTTTCCAACTTCTTATCCATAGGTTTCCTAAAAGAAGAACTATCTCCAGAGGGATAGTGTCAAAATGGCTCCATTCACTTTAGGAATGGAACTCCACAGCTCTAGTTGAGAGTCAGGAACTGGAAATAACTTCTTAAAAGTTGAAGATGGGGAAAAAGGAGTTCCGATCCTTTCCCATTCGCTACTGATAATGTTCGCCATGCAAACTGGAACAGGGAAAGTCTGTGGAGCCTTCTTGTCTTCATAGGCCCTGTCTAATTTTGGAATCTTAGATTCCTCGGGAAGCTTTGCTTCGGGAACCTCTAGAGTAGACAAAAACATAATTTATGTAAGAACTTACCTGATAAATTCATTTCTTTCATATTAGCAAGAGTCCATGAGCTAGTGACGTATGGGATATACATTCCTACCAGGAGGGGCAAAGTTTCCCAAACCTCAAAATGCCTATAAATACACCCCTCACCACACCCACAATTCAGTTTAACGAATAGCCAAGAAGTGGGGTGATAAAAAAGTGCGAAAGCATATAAAATAAGGAATTGGAATAATTGTGCTTTATACAAAATCATAACCACCACAAAAAAAGGGCGGGCCTCATGGACTCTTGCTAATATGAAAGAAATGAATTTATCAGGTAAGTTCTTACATAAATTATGTTTTCTTTCATGTAATTAGCAAGAGTCCATGAGCTAGTGACGTATGGGATAATGACTACCCAAGATGTGGATCTTTCCACACAAGAGTCACTAGAGAGGGAGGGATAAAATAAAGACAGCCAATTCCTGCTGAAAATAATCCACACCCAAAATAAAGTTTAACGAAAAACATAAGCAGAAGATTCAAACTGAAACCGCTGCCTGAAGTACTTTTCTACCAAAAACTGCTTCAGAAGAAGAAAATACATCAAAATGGTAGAATTTAGTAAAAGTATGCAAAGAGGACCAAGTTGCTGCTTTGCAGATCTGGTCAACCGAAGCTTCATTCCTAAACGCCCAGGAAGTAGATACTGACCTAGTAGAATGAGCTGTAATTCTCTGAGGCGGAATTTTACCCGACTCAACATAGGCAAGATGAATTAAAGATTTCAACCAAGATGCCAAAGAAATGGCAGAAGCTTTCTGGCCTTTCCTAGAACCGGAAAAGATAACAAATAGACTAGAAGTCTTACGGAAAGATTTCGTAGCTTCAACATAATATTTCAAAGCTCTAACAACATCCAAAGAATGCAACGATTTCTCCTTAGAATTCTTAGGATTAGGACATAATGAAGGAACCACAATTTCTCTACTAATGTTGTTGGAATTCACAACTTTAGGTAAAAATTCAAAAGAAGTTCGCAACACCGCCTTATCCTGATGAAAAATCAGAAAAGGAGACTCACAAGAAAGAGCAGATAATTCAGAAACTCTTCTAGCAGAAGAGATGGCCAAAAGGAACAAAACTTTCCAAGAAAGTAATTTAATGTCCAATGAATGCATAGGTTCAAACGGAGGAGCTTGAAGAGCTCCCAGAACCAAATTCAAACTCCAAGGAGGAGAAATTGACTTAATGACAGGTTTTATACGAACCAAAGCTTGTACAAAACAATGAATATCAGGAAGAATAGCAATCTTTCTGTGAAAAAGAACAGAAAGAGCAGAGATTTGTCCTTTCAAAGAACTTGCGGACAAACCCTTATCTAAACCATCCTGAAGAAACTGTAAAATTCTCGGTATTCTAAAAGAATGCCAAGAAAAATGATGAGAAAGACACCAAGAAATATAAGTCTTCCAGACTCTATAATATATCTCTCGAGATACAGATTTACGAGCCTGTAACATAGTATTAATCACGGAGTCAGAGAAACCTCTTTGACCAAGAATCAAGCGTTCAATCTCCATACCTTTAAATTTAAGGATTTCAGATCCTGATGGAAAAAAGGGCCTTGTGACAGAAGGTCTGGTCTTAACGGAAGAGTCCACGGTTGGCAAGAGGCCATCCGGACAAGATCCGCATACCAAAACCTGTGAGGCCATGCCGGAGCTACCAGCAGAACAAACGAGCATTCCTTCAGAATCTTGGAGATTACTCTTGGAAGAAGAACTAGAGGCGGAAAGATATAGGCAGGATGATACTTCCAAGGAAGTGATAATGCATCCACTGCCTCCGCCTGAGGATCCCGGGATCTGGACAGATACCTGGGAAGTTTCTTGTTTAGATGGGACGCCATCAGATCTATTTCTGGAAGTTCCCACATTTGAACAATCTGAAGAAATACCTCTGGGTGAAGAGACCATTCGCCCGGATGCAACGTTTGGCGACTGAGATAATCCGCTTCCCAATTGTCTACACCTGGGATATGAACCGCAGAGATTAGACAGGAGCTGGATTCCGCCCAAACCAAAATTCGAGATACTTCTTTCATAGCCAGAGGACTGTGAGTCCCTCCTTGATGATTGATGTATGCCACAGTTGTGACATTGTCTGTCTGAAAACAAATGAACGATTCTCTCTTCAGAAGAGGCCAAAACTGAAGAGCTCTGAAAATTGCACGGAGTTCCAAAATATTGATCGGTAATCTCACCTCCTGAGATTCCCAAACTCCTTGTGCCGTCAGAGATCCCCACACAGCTCCCCAACCTGTGAGACTTGCATCTGTTGAAATTACAGTCCAGGTCGGAAGCACAAAAGAAGCCCCCTGAATTAAACGATGGTGATCTGTCCACCATGTTAGAGAGTGTCGAACAATCGGTTTTAAAGATATTAATTGAGATATCTTCGTGTAATCCTTGCACCATTGCTTCAGCATACAGAGCTGAAGAGGTCGCATGTGAAAACGAGCAAAGGGGATCGCGTCCGATGCAGCAGTCATAAGACCTAGAATTTCCATGCATAAGGCTACCGAAGGGAATGATTGTGACTGAAGGTTTCGACAAGCTGTAATCAACTTTAGACGTCTCTTGTCTGTTAAAGACAGAGTCATGGACACTGAATCCATCTGGAAACCCAGAAAGGTTACCCTTGTCTGAGGAATCAAAGAACTTTTTGGTAAATTGATCCTCCAACCATGATCTTGAAGAAACAACACAAGTCGATTCGTATGAGATTCTGCTAAATGTAAAGACTGAGCAAGTACCAAGATATCGTCCAAATAAGGAAATACCACAATGCCCTGTTCTCTGATTACAGACAGCAGGGCACCGAGAACCTTTGTAAAAATTCTTGGAGCTGTAGCTAGGCCAAACGGCAGAGCCACAAATTGGTAATGCTTGTCCAGAAACGAGAATCTCAGGAACTGATAATGATCTGGATGAATCGGAATATGCAGATATGCATCCTGTAAATCTATCGTGGACATATAATTCCCTTGCTGAACAAAAGGTAAGATAGTCCTTACAGTTACCATCTTGAACGTTGGTATCCTTACATAACGATTCAATATTTTTAGATCCAGAACTGGTCTGAAAGAATTCTCCTTCTTTGGTACAATGAAGAGATTTGAATAAAACCCCATCCCCTGTTCCGGAACTGGAACTGGCATAATTACTCCAGTCAACTCTAGATCTGAAACACATTTCAGAAATGCTTGAGCTTTTACTGGATTTACTGGGACACGGGAAAGAAAAAATCTCTTTGCAGGAGGTCTCAACTTGAAACCAATTCTGTACCCTTCTGAAACAATGCTCTGAATCCAAAGATTGTGAACAGAATTGATCCAAATTTCCTTGAAAAAACGTAACCTGCCCCCTACCAGCTGAGCTGGAATGAGGGCCGCACCTTCATGTGGACTTAGAAGCAGGCTTTGCCTTTCTAGCTGGCTTGGATTTATTCCAGACTGGAGATGGTCTCCAAACTGAGACTGCTCCTGAGGATGAAGGATCAGGCTTTTGTTCTTTGTTGAAACGAAAGGAACGAAAACGATTATTAGCCCTGTTTTTACCTTTAGATTTTTTATCCTGTGGTAAAAAAGTTCCTTTCCCACCAGTAACAGTTGAAATAATGGAATCCAACTGAGAACCAAATAATTTGTTACCCTGGAAAGAAATGGAAAGTAAAGTTGATTTAGAAGCCATATCAGCATTCCAAGTTTTAAGCCATAAAGCTCTTCTAGCTAAAATAGCTAGAGACATAAACCTGACATCAACTCTGATAATATCAAAAATGGCATCACAGATAAAATTATTAGCATGCTGAAGAAGAATAATAATATCATGAGAATCACGATGTGTTACTTGTTGCGCTAAAGTTTCCAACCAAAAAGTTGAAGCTGCAGCAACATCAGCCAAAGATATAGCAGGTCTAAGAAGATTACCTGAACACAGATAAGCTTTTCTTAGAAAGGACTCAATTTTCCTATCTAGAGGATCCTTAAACGAAGTACCATCTGACGTAGGAATAGTAGTACGTTTAGCAAGGGTAGAAATAGCCCCATCAACTTTAGGGATCTTGTCCCAAAATTCTAATCTGTCAGACGGCACAGGATATAATTGCTTAAAACGTTTAGAAGGAGTAAATGAATTACCCAAATTATCCCATTCTTTGGAAATTACTGCAGAAATAGCATTAGGAACAGGAAAAACTTCTGGAATAACCACAGGAGCTTTAAATACCTTATCTAAACGTTTAGAATTAGTATCAAGAGGACCAGAATCCTCTATTTCTAAAGCAATTAGAACTTCTTTAAGTAAAGAACGAATAAATTCCATTTTAAATAAATATGAAGATTTATCAGCATCAACCTCAGAGACAGAATCCTCTGAACCAGAGGAGTCATCAGAATCAGAATGATGATGTTCATTTAAAAATTCATCTGTAGGGAGAGAAGTTTTAAAAGATTTTTTACGTTTACTAGAAGGAGAAATAACAGACATAGCCTTCTTTATGGATTCAGAAACAAAATCTCTTATATTATCAGGAACATTCTGCACCTTAGATGTTGAGGGAACTGCAACAGGCAATGGTACTTTACTAAAGGAAATTGTTACGGTTACCCTTAGTCTCGCTGAGAGATGGACCGCTTAGTAGCCTGGATCCCTATTGCTAAAGAGGGGAGAAGCTGCTTTCCATAGTATTCTATATGAGTCTCGCAAATATAGAATAATCTCCCTTAGCTGCAGTACAGCTAGGATACCCTTCTGCCCACAAAAACGAGTCAACGCTGCGATTGAGGGTCAAACAAGAACTCAGGACTGGGATGCCCAGCCTGCTTTTTATTAAGGTTACATGCACACAGGGCACTCCCAGGGGGAGAGGGGGGGGAAGCACAAAATCCCCCATCACACATTTAGATAGAGAGCACTGTCCTTTGACAGGCCACAATAGGATTACAGTACTTAAGATAACAAGTTTACAAGTTCATCTTATCAATTAGCAGTCTGGCTCCAGAGGTGATTAGACAATAGTTTCTAAAAGCTGAAAAAAAGAGTTAACTCTTTATGAAATGATACTTGTTACGGTTTTCTTGGAGCCCTTCTTAGGCGCTGGCTTGCTGGTTCAGGCATTGCTGCTGGGAAATAAGCTCTTCACAACAAAATAACTAATGCTTCTGTAACAGTGCTCCCTTTCTGTGGAACACTCTGGCAGACACGGTCTGACCCCTTTTCGGGGCAGACTAAGGCTGTCCAGACCGCTGGTTATGCGGGGCTGAGGTCGGTTTGTCTGGACAACCCGTCGGCGTTGCCATTCTGTTTCCCAGGTCTGTAAGTAATGGTGAAATTGAAGGGTTGCAACGATAAGCTCCAACGTAATAGCCTGCCGTTATCTCCAGAGACCCGGTTCAGCCACACCAACGGGTTATGGTCGGTGACCAGAGTGAACTCCTGACCATATAAATAGGGAGTCAATTTCTTTAATGCCCACACCAAAGCCAAACACTCCTTTTCGACCGCTGCATAGCTGACTTCGCGGGGCAGGAGCTTCCGGCTGATGTAGGCAACTGGATGCTCCCCTCCATCTTCGCCTACTTGGCTGAGGACGGCTCCCAGCCCGAACATGGAAGCATCTGTATGGACGATAAAACGTTTGTTAAGGGCTGGGGCCGCCAGGACAGGAGCGTTAATTAGAGCATTTTTGAGAGCCTGGAAAGCCGTTTCACAGTGGGGAGACCACAGGACCTGTCGAGGTAAGTTCTTCTTGGTCAAGTCAGTCAGGGGTTTGGCAAGTGTGCTGTAGTCTGGTACGAACCGTCTATAGTACCCTGCCGTGCCCAGGAAGGCTAGGACCTGAGTCTTAGTGATGGGGGTGGGCCAATTGGCGACAGCTTCTATTTTGGCCGGCTCTGGTCGCTGTTTTCCACACCCCACCCGGTGACCCAGGTACTGTACCTCGGCCATCCCAAAGTGGCATTTCTCTGGCTTCAGAGTCAGGCCAGCAGCCCGGATCTGATCCAGAACCATTCCCACATGAGCTAAGTGGTCCTCCCAGGACTCACTGTGGATCGCTATGTCGTCCAGGTAGGCGCAAGCAAAACTCTGGAAGCCATCCAGGAGCCTATCCACCAAGCGCTGGAATGTAGCTGGGGCATTCTTCATCCCAAACGGCATTACCCTAAACTGATATAAGCCGAATGGGGTGACGAATGCCGACTTGGGGATAGCCTCCGGGGCCAGGGGAATCTGCCAGTAACCTTTGCAGAGGTCAATAGTGGTCAGGTAATTTCCCCTGGCTATACGATCGAGTAGCTCGTCTACCCTGGGCATAGGGTAAGCGTCCGTCACGGTATTTTCATTGAGCCTCCGATAGTCTACGCAGAACCGGGTGGTCCCATCTTTCTTGGGCACCAAGACAACTGGGGAGGCCCAGGGACTATCGGAGGGCTCAATTACCCTGAGCTGGAGCATCTCATCGATCTCCTTCTTCATTCCTGTCCTAACTGCTTCGGGGATTCGGTACGGAGCCTGGCGCAAGGGAGCTTGTCCCGGAGTATCTACCTGGTGGGTGGTTAAAGTAGTGTACCCTGGCTTCGGGGAGAAGGTGAGGTGTTTGGACTGGAGGAGTTGGTTGAGCTGCTCCCTTTCAGTGGGGCTAAGTCGGTCCCCTATCTGAACCTGTGCCACTATACCTGTGGGGAGGCTCTTTTCTAATAGGTCTGGAATGGGTAAACTGTCGGGGTCTTCCTGAGGGGAACAACATACGGCCGTCACGTTCTCTGGTCGCTCAAAATATTCCTTGAGCATGTTTACATGGAATGTCTTTCTAAGATTGTTGTCGTGGCAGCTAGCTATCACATAAGTGGTGTCTCCCCTTTTCTCTACGATCTGGTAGGGACCCTGCCAGGACGCCTGCAATTTGTCTGTCTTCACCGGCTTAAGTACTAACACCTTTTGTCCTATGGTGAAGATTCTCTTTCGGGCCCCCCGATCGTACCATACTTTCTGTCTTCTCTGGGCCAACTGGAGATTAGCCCGCACGGATTTGGCTAATTGCTCCATTCGGTCCCTGAGTTCCAGCACGTATGGCACAATGGGGACACCGTCAGCCTCCATCTCTCCCTCCCAGTGCTCCCGGATCAGGTTTAGGGGTCCCCGTACCTTTCTTCCGTAGAGCAACTCGAAGGGAGAGAACCCTGTCGTTTCCTGGGGCACCTCCCGATAAGCAAATAGGAGGTGCGGCAGGAAGCGTTCCCAGTCTCGGTATTCCTGAGTGAACGTCTTGAGCATTTGCTTGAGGGTCCCCTTGAACCTCTCACACAGCCCGTTCGTCTGGGGGTGGTATGGGGAGCTCAGGAGGGACTTAATTTTGCAAACCTGCCAGAGTTGTTGGGTCAATTCAGCCGTAAATTGGGTGCCTCGGTCGGATAGGATTTCTTTTGGAAATCCTACCCGGGAGAACACCTCTACTAGTGCATTCGCTACCGTATCCGCTTGTATGTTGGATAGGGCGACAGCCTCTGGGTACCTGGTAGCGTAGTCCACTACGGTAAGAATGTATCGCTTACCGGAGGGACTAGGGGTAGCCAGTGGTCCCACTAGGTCAATAGCAACCCGGCTGAAGGGTTCCTCTACAATGGGCATATTTACTAGCTGGGCTTTAGGGTGATCGCCTCGCCTTCCTACTCGTTGACACACATCGCAGGTGTTACAGTAAGTTCTAACGTCAGCGTGCACCCCTGGCCAAAAGAACGTGTGAGTAATGCGGTGTAGGGTACGGGTAACGGCTAGGTGGCCTGCTAAGGGGATGTCGTGGCCTATTTTGAGGATTTCTTGACGGTATTTGTGGGGCACTACCAGCTGTCGCCTACGCTGTCCCCTTTTCTCTGTCCAGCGGTATAGTTTCCCTTTTTCCCATAAGAATGTTTCGTTATCTGCCCCGCCCCCTCCGGTCTCTGCTCGTTCCCGGTACTTTTGTAAGGTCGGGTCAGTCTTAGACTCTGCCTCGAAAGCATCTGGGGTGTCCCAGGGTATGGGGCCTAACCTGTCAGGCAAGGTCGGGGTAGGTCTTACCTGTGTCTCCCGCACTGGTGAGAGCTCTCGCTCCGTCCGGGCTTGGGCCCGTGTAGTCACTGGGTCCGCCTCGTTGTTGCATACTGGAGCATAGGCAGAAGTCATGGGGCCCAAATCGTTGCCCAGTAGTACTTCGGCAGGTAAATTATCCATTAGGCCCACGTTCACAGCCCCCTTTCCCGCTCCCCAATCAAGATGTACTTTAGCTGTTGGAATTTTGTACACATCCCCCCCCGCCACTCTAACGGCCACAGTCTGTCCGGATCGCTTGTGCTCTGGCACCAAATGACTCTGTACCAGCGTGATAGTAGCCCCTGTGTCTCGCAATCCCTCGGTAGATCGCCCCTCGAGCCATACCCTCTGCCGATGGTGCTGGCGGTTATCTGAGGCAGCATATACAGGGTCTGCCTCGTGAAGCGGCCCCACATATCCCTCCATAGGGGCCTCTTGGTTAACACAGAGGGCCCGGGCCGGACGATAGGACCCAGAGGGGTAATTGTAATTCCTGGGTGTCTGGTGCGTATTAAGGGGGCAGCTAGCCATGAAATGCCCTGGTTGCTTGCATCGGTGGCAAGTCGGTCTGGGACGCTCAGAGCTGTTATTGGGTGGTCCTGAGTGTCGGACGGGCCCTGTGGGCACCGGGGCTCGGAATTCAGCACGAGGGGGTGCACGGTAAACCTCTCTGGGTTCGACCCGTGCTGGAGCTCGGTAGTTCATGGGTTCGTGAAGACGGGAGTCATAATGTTCATCGGCCAATTTGGCTGCTTCTTCTAAGGTAGAAGGCCGCCTGTCTCGCAGCCATTCCTTCCCTTGCTGTTCCATGCCATTATAAAAATGTTCTAAGAGAAACAATTGTAAAATTTCCTCCCCAGTCACCGCTTTACATCCGCTCAGCCAGTGATTTGCCGCTCTCCGCATTCGGTGCGCCCATTCCATATGGGTATCGTTAGGCTTCTTTTCCGTGCCCCGAAACTGTCGGCGATACGTGTCCGGAGTTACAGCGTACCGTCGCAACAGTGTCTCCTTAACTAGCTCATACTGTGTCACTTCCTCAGCACCCAGAGTACGAAAGGCTTCCAGGGCTCGCCCGGATAGTTTCCCAGACAATATCGTGGGCCACTCTCTGTTGGGAATCTGGTGCAGGGCACATTGCCTTTCGAAGTCCGCCAAATATTCATCAATCCCTGTCTCGCTCTCTAGGAAGGGTCGAAATGCCGCATAGGGTATCTTGGGCCTCCCAGCATTTTCGACAGGGATGATTACCTGCGGGGCTTCAGCATTGCGGTGTGCGTTCGCTAGGTTGAGTTCGTGGGCTCGAGTCTCTCGTATATCCTCGTCCGCCTCCGCCATCAACTGCTGTACCAATTCCATGGAGGGGTTCGGCCCGTATAATGAGAGCCTTTCCCGAACAATCCTGGTTTTTTCGTCACTAATCGTGGTCGGTGTTTCCGCCATTGTGAAGCTCTGATCCAGTTCGGTCAATTCTGCGATCAGCTCTCTCCTCGGCCGGTTGCTGGCGTACCCCCCTCTGCTTTCAAGTAAATCCTTTAGGGTTGTACGCTTCAATTTTTCGTAAGCGCTCTCCATCCGTTCTGTACCTCTCCTAGGAAATCCAGGAAAATCCCGCCGCTGCCGCCAAATGTTACGGTTACCCTTAGTCTCGCTGAGAGATGGACCGCTTAGTAGCCTGGATCCCTATTGCTAAAGAGGGGAGAAGCTGCTTTCCATAGTATTCTATATGAGTCTCGCAAATATAGAATAATCTCCCTTAGCTGCAGTACAGCTAGGATACCCTTCTGCCCACAAAAACGAGTCAACGCTGCGATTGAGGGTCAAACAAGAACTCAGGACTGGGATGCCCAGCCTGCTTTTTATTAAGGTTACATGCACACAGGGCACTCCCAGGGGGAGAGGGGGGGAAGCACAAAATCCCCCATCACACATTTAGATAGAGAGCACTGTCCTTTGACAGGCCACAATAGGATTACAGTACTTAAGATAACAAGTTTACAAGTTCATCTTATCAATTAGCAGTCTGGCTCCAGAGGTGATTAGACAATAGTTTCTAAAAGCTGAAAAAAAGAGTTAACTCTTTATGAAATGATACTTGTTACGGTTTTCTTGGAGCCCTTCTTAGGCGCTGGCTTGCTGGTTCAGGCATTGCTGCTGGGAAATAAGCTCTTCACAACAAAATAACTAATGCTTCTGTAACAGAAATATTATCTGCTTTAACAAGTTTGTCATGACAATCAATACAAACAACAGCTGGAGAAATAGCTACCAAAAGTTTACAGCAGATACACTTAGCTTTGGTAGATTCAGCACTTGACAGCGATTTTCCTGTAGTATCTTCTGGCTCAGATGCAACGTGAGACATCTTGCAATATGTAAGAGAAAAAACAACATATAAAGCAAAATTGATCAAATTCCTTAAATGACAGTTTCAGGAATGGGAAAGAATGCCAAAGAACAAGCTTCTAGCAACCAGAAGCAATAAAAAATGAGACTTAAATAATGTGGAGAAAAAAGTGACGCCCATATTTTTTCGCGCCAAATAAGACGCCCACATTATTTGGCGCCTAAATGCTTTTTGGCGCCAAAAATGACGCCACATCCGGAACGCCGACATTTTTGGCGCGAAATAACGTCAAAGAATTACGCAACTTCCGGCGACACGTATGACGCCGGAAACGGAAATAGAATTTTTGCGCCAAAAAAGTCCGCGCCAAGAATGACGCAATAAAATGAAGCATTTTCAGCCCCCGCGAGCCTAACAGCCCACAGGGAAAAAGTCAAATTTTAAGGTAAGAAAAAATGGTCAAATCAAAATGCATTATCCCAAATATGAAACTGACTGTCTGAAAATAAGGAAAGTTGAACATTCTGAGTCAAGGCAAATAAATGTTTGAATACATATATTTAGAACTTTATAAACAAAGTGCCCAACCATAGCTTGGAGTGTCACAGAAAATAAGACTTACTTACCTCAGGACACTCATCTACATATAGCAGATAGCCAAACCAGTACTGAAACGAGAATCAGCAGAGGTAATGGTATATATAAGAGTATATCGTCGATCTGAAAAGGGAGGTAAGAGATGAATCTCTACGACCGATAACAGAGAACCTATGAAATAGACCCCTTAGAAGGAGATCACTGCATTCAAATAGGCAATACTCTCCTCACATCCCTCTGACATTCACTGCACGCCGAGAGGAAAACCGGGCTCCAACTTGCTGCGGAGCGCATATCAACGTAGAATCTAGCACAAACTTACTTCACCACCTCCATCGGAGGCAAAGTTTGTAAAAACTGAATTGTGGGTGTGGTGAGGGGTGTATTTATAGGCATTTTGAGGTTTGGGAAACTTTGCCCCTCCTGGTAGGAATGTATATCCCATACGTCACTAGCTCATGGACTCTTGCTAATTACATGAAAGAAACCTCCTTTAGCAGAAAACATAGATGTTCAATCTTAAATCTGAAGTTGGGCTCCTCAGAAAGAGGAGGTTAAGCTGTTGATGTCTCCGACTCCGAAAGTTCACACTATGCTACAGAGGTTAACTGATCCTCGGATAGCTGAGACATACTGGCTAAATCCGATTGGAAATTAGATATATCCAGTTTAGTAGAACTGTGTTTAACCTTTCTCTTGCGTTTCCCAGAGATAGGTAAGCCACTCAGGGCCGCGGACACAGCAGATGGTAACTGCGAAATAAAGTCTGCTGGAAAAAAGCCCCCTCCAGTCGGAGTAATAGGCGTGCCGTGGGGAACTGCATGTGAAACGGTTTGAGGGGAGAGGGTAGGCATCTCCCAGACCACAGAGTCCTGAGAGGTGGACGGCTCAGAGGGACTAATTATGTTAAAGGGGTTAACAGCTTTAGCTCCCTTCTTAGACTTTAGAACAGTACCCAGGCAACTGGAACAAAATTGAGTAGGTGGGCAAACCAAAGCTTCCTCACAGTATAGACAGGCATTATTAATCAATATAGAAGGTACAGAACCTTCTAAAGAGTTAATCTCAGAGTCTTCCATTGCCGGAGATGTAATCCCACAGTCTTAAATAATAAAGAGGCACCTTTATAACACCAGAGGGTAGAACAACTCTCTCCATAAGAATGACAGAGATCCTTGCAGCAGGATCGTAGGAGAACGAAAGCCAGATGCACACGATCACGTGGGGCGCAAGTAAGGACCGCCCCTGCTATGAGGAAAAAGCGCGCAAAGCCATTAGGAGCTGCACAACTTCAAAAGTGAAAACTGTTCCTAAAATAATCTCCTAATGAGATATTAAAGGGACAGTCAACACCAGAAAATGTGTTGTTTAAAAAGAAAGATAATCCCTTTATTACCCATTTCCCAGTTTTGCATAACCAACACAGTTATAATAATACACGTTTTACCTCTGTAATTACCTTGTATCTAAGCTTCTGCTGACTGCCCCTTTATTTCAGTTCTTTTGACAGACTTGCATTTTAGCCAATCAGTGCTCACTCCTAGGTCACTTCACGTGCATGAGCTCAATGTTATCTATATGAAACACATGAACTAATGCCCTCTAGTGGTCAAAATGCATTTAGATTAGAGGCAGCATTCAAAGTCTAAGAAATTTGCATATGAACCTCCTAGGTTTAGCTTTCAACTAAGAATACCAAGAGAACAAAGCAAAATTGGTGATAAAAGTAAATTGAGAAGTTGTATAAAATTACATTCCCTATTTAAATCATGAATGTTTTTTTGGACGTGACTGTCCCTTTAATCCCAGATCCTATACAGGCTATAAGGTGTCACACTGTGACCCATAGGAGTCCCTGCATAAACCTTAGGGGAAATGAAAAACCCACTAGCTATTTTCCCCTAGGTCAAAGTAAAACGGACTTACCCTCCAGAATCTATGCTGTGTAACAGGCACAGCCTCCCAAGTGTGAAAGTCTCGCCACAGTGTTTTGACAGGGACCTGAGTGCAAAAAGGCAAGCAGTGTAACTCGTTAACACTAATTACCCACGAGCTGTTAGACAGGTAGTCTAGATTGGTTCACAGGAAAACTTTCCCTGCATCTCCAGACTCTTAACGTTCATCAATATTCTCACTGAGAGGTTTATATGATTACTTCAAACTCAAGTCCTCACTTGAAGAGAAAATGCCCATTAAAGGACTTTCCGTATCTTCTGACACTTCTCTTTCATCCTCCTCTAGGGACGAAAGGCAAAGAATGACTGGGGGGAGGGGGGTGGATATTTAAGCCTTTGGCTGAGGTGTCTTTGCCTCCTCCTGCTTGCCAGGCGTTGATATTCCCAACAGTAAGGAATGAAGTTGTGGACTCTCCCTGCCTTTGGGAAGAAATTAACATTTTAGTACCTATATGTCACACCCTCCACTAGGAGCATTATTTAATTTAAACCTTCTTGTTTACGTTTTTTTTAAACCATTACTTAAGTACAGAAATGTTCAGTATTGGTGGGGATGCAATAGGTATTTCAACTATTTCAAATGAGATAACACTCCAGTAGGTAAAATGGATAATTCAAAACACATTAACATGCATGCATGCTAACCCTATGCATATGTTTCCTGGAGTTTTTGTGCATGGAAACATCAATGCTAGTGATGTGTCACAAGATAAATATGCAAACATGTGACTTACAACCGTACCTTCTGTAGGTTATGTGTACTCTACAGAAATACTTACGTTACTATTCTCCATGGTATGGTATTTTCTCCCGTGTCTGCAGTTCTTTTAAAAAACGTTCTCCTTAAAGGGATAGTCAACACAAGAATTGTTGTTTTAAAAGATAGATAATCCCTTTATTACCCATTCCCCAGTTTTGCATAACCAACTCTGTTATATTAATATACTTTTTACCTCTGTGATTAAATTGTATCTAAGCATCTTTTGACAGCCCCCTGATCACATGACTTTTTTTATTTATTAATCTATTGACTTTCATTTTAGCTAATTAGGGCAGTGTCTGCCACAATCCACGGGAGTGATCACAATGTTATCTATATGGCTCACATAAACTAGCTCTCCCCTGTTGTGAAAAGCAAATACAAAAGCTTGTGACAAAAGGTGGCCTTCAAGGGCTTAGAATCTATCAGATGAGCCTTCCTAGGTTTAGCTTTAAACTAAGAATACCAAGAGAACAAAGCAAAATTGGTGATAAAAGTAAATTGGAAAATTGTTTAAAATTACATGCCCTCTTTGAAACATGAACTTTTTTTTGGACTTGACTGTCCCTTTAAAGTTGCAAGATGGTGAAGCTTCGCCTCTTCATATTGGGTGCCATCTTGGAGCTTAGATATTCTCACAGCTAGGGTTGCCATCTTTAGTTCAGGCCAAACCCAAACACACTTGCGCCATGCACAGTAAAATGTATAATAGTGCATAAACCCAAACCCTCACATAGATATTCACTCTCTCACACACAAAGACAAAGATACTACTGCCCTCACACACACACACTAATACACATTCTCTCTCACTCACGCTCAAGTACTCTCACTCTTTCACACACAGAAAGACACTGACAAACACAAAGACACACACACTCACACACACACAAAGGCCCACTCCAACACAAAGACACACACACGCAAGAGATAAATAACTGGGACCTTCCCATACAGGTGGCAACCCTACTCACAGCCTGTGATAGAAGCAGTGCACAGTGGTGTTGCTGGATTTTTATATTAAAATAATATTAAGCAATGCAGCTGCTACAAAGATAAAATGTACAGCTTATATTAAAATAATATTAAGCAATGCAGCTGCTACAAAAAAATGTACAGCTTATATTAAAATAATATTAAGTAATGCAGCTGCTACAAAAAATGTACAGCTTATATTAAATAATATTAAGCAATGCAACTGCTACAAAAAAAAGTATAGCTTATATTAAATAATATTAAGCAATGCAGCTGCTACAAAAAATGTACAGCTTATATTAAAATAATATTAAGCAATGCAGCTGCTACAAAAAAAATGTAGAGCTTATATTAAAATAATATTAAGCAATGCAGCTGCTACAAAAAATGTAGAGCTTATATTAAAATAATATGAAGCAATGCAGCTGCTACAAAGAAAATGTGCAGCTTATATTAAAATAATATGAAGCAATACAGCTGCTACAAAAAAATGTAGAGCTTATATTAAAATAATATTAAGCAATGCAGCTGCTACAAAAAATGTAGAGCTTATATTAAAATAATATGAAGCAATGCAGCTGCTACAAAGAAAATGTGCAGCTTATATTAAAATAATATTAAGCAATGCAGCTGCTACAAAAAATGTACAGCTTATATTAAAATAATATTAAGTAATGCAGCTGCTACATAAAATGTACAGCTTATATTAAAATAATATTAAGCAATGCAGCTGCTACAAAAAATGTACAGCTTATATTAAAATAATATTAAGCAATGCAGCTGCTACAAAGAAAATGTACAGCTTATATTAAAATAATATTAAGCAATGCAGCTGCTACAAAAAAATGTACAGCTTATATTAAAATAATATTAAGCAATGCAGCTGCTACAAAAAAATGTACAGCTTATATTAAAATAATATTAAGCAATGCAGCTGCTACAAAAAAAATGTACAACTTATATTAAAATAATATTAAGCAATGCAGCTGCTACAAAAAAAATGTACAGCTTATATTAAAATATTAAGCAATGCAGCTGCTACAATTTTTTTTACAGCTTATATTAAAATAATATTAAGCAATGCAGCTGCTACAAAAAAAAATGTACAGCTTATATTAAAATAATATTAAGCAATGCAGCTGCTACAAAAAAAATGTACAGCTTATATTAAAATAATATTAAGCAATGCAGCTGCTACAAAAAAATGTACATCTTATATTAAAATAATATTAAGCAATGCAGCTCCTGCTCTGTACCATGCACCCTAACCTGATGCACATTATACAGTTATCAGAAAGTCATCAACAGCACTGATTATTTCACAGACTGTGAGAATACCTAAGCTCCAAGAAGGCGGCGCCTAATCAAGAGCATAGGCAGAACTTCACTATATGGCAGCACTATTTCCTGCCATGTAGTGCTCCTGATGCTACCTAGGTATCTCTTCAACAAACAATATCATGTGAACGAAGCAAATTTGATAACATAAATAAATTGCAATTGCTTTATTTTTTAAATGTTATGTTTTGTCTTAGGGGCCTATCAAGCTCCGTATGGAGCTTGAGGGCCCGTGTTTCTGGCAAGCCTTCAGACTCGCCAGAAACACAAGTTATAGATGCAGCCCAGATGGTGATGTCATCAGTGGGAGGAGCTTGGCAGCCATTTCAAAGTGGCTAGAAACAATATTCATTTTAAAATAACTTTTTTACCGTTCCTGCTGCACGATTTAGAAAGGGTGCAGGAGGCTATTTGCAGCTTAATCTAAAGTAAGACTTTAAGGTTTAGACTGTCCCTTTAAACAAAGAAATTAAAACATGCAGCACTTTAACAGAAGTTAAAAGGGACAATAAACACCTGGTAATTACAGGATTTTTCCGTAAATGCAAAAAAATTAACAAATTGGGTGAGTGAGAACATTTTTTGATTGGTTAAAGACTTTGTTTGCTGCAATTGTTTTTTTTCAATAGCCACACTCCCCCAAATCACTTACCTTATTTGGAGACAGTACAGATGTGTTATAGGAATAGGCACAGCTAGTCATTTTGTAAGCATAATCTCTATTGTTTGTAGTTTCTTATGACTGCTGGAGCCAGTTAGGGATAAGATTGCACTTTGATAGTTTACAGTTCTAAAAACTCAATTTTCAGACATAAAGGAACATGATATCCAAATTTTGAAGCAACACTCCATTGTAAAGAGACTTTAAAAGGACAGTATACACCAATTTTCATATAACTGCATGTAATAGACACTACTATAAAGAACAAGATGCCCAGATACTGATATAAAAATCCAGTATAAAACTGTTTAAAAACTTACTAAGAAGCTCTCAGTTTAGCTCTGTTGAAAAGGTAGTTGGAAAGCCCACTGCAAGTGGCAAATAAGACACCCCCCTCTTCTTTTGCATATGTAAAGACACTTTACACAAACAGGAGCAAGCTGGAGAAGGTAGCTGACGGTATTCTCCTAAAACTTTGGGGCTTGGTTAGGAGTCTGAAAATCCGAGCAATGTTATTTAAAAATAAGGAAAACTATATATATAAAAAAATTAAGAAAAACTTCATAGGCTATATAAATAGATCATCTGCAAAACATTTATACAAAGAAAAAAGGAGTGTATAATGTCCCTTTAAGCAGCCAATTAGGATGCTTGCCCCAGGACTTGCAAGGGAGTGTGCTTCTATTATGTGCAGTAACAGTCATATCTTATTAAGTTTAAGGAAATTAACTATAAAATCTAATGAGATCACAGCAAAGCAATACATGACCTCAGCACCGCTGATGATAATTGGCTATTTTTTGTTTTTTTTCCCACCTTGCAGCTGAAGTAAAACCGTTTACACAGCACTTACCCTGGTGAGCTAACGAGATTGTGAGGTAAAATATCTTCCTTTTTTACATAGAGATGCTCAGGTAATATTTTCTTTTTACAGTTATGCTGCTTCACTATTAAAGGGACATAATACTCATATGCTAAATCACTTGAAACTGATGCAGTATAACTGTAAAAAGCTGACAGGAAAATATCACCTGAGCATCTCTATGTAAAAAAGGAAGATATTTTACCTCATAATCTCCTCAGCTAGGCAGAGTAAGTTCTGTGTAAAAAGTTATACTTCAGCTGCTGCTTAGCTGCAGGTAAAAAAAAATAAAAAATGAAGAAATGAACAGCAGCAAATGAACAGCAGCCAATCAGCATCAGCAGTGCTGAGGTCGAACTCTTTAACTGTGATCTCATGAGATTTCATTGTAAACTTCCTTACACTGAATAGGGAAATAACATGAGAGTGCACAAGGATCAACCCTTCGGCTGTCCCGGGACAGACATATTGATTTGCTGCTTAGAAGTCCTTTACAATGGGATGTGGCTACTGAGAAACTTTTGAGGTAAAATATCTTTTCTTTTTTTGCATCACTTTCAAGTGTTTAAACATTTGGGTATTATGGCCCTTTAAGTGATTTAGCATATTGATATTATGTCCCTTTAAAAGATATCTACAGTAGAATTACGTGATCAACAAATACACAGTAGAAAGAGAAAGTAATAGCACTTAAATTTCAAAGTTTCTTCCAATTTCCCCTTCCCCTGTATCAAGTGACAGCTATCAGCCAATCACACATAAGTATAGAGTAAATTATTACACATGCTCAGTAGGAGAAGGTGAGCATATAAAAAGCCTGAATATTTTGATAATTAAAGTAAATTAAAAAATCTCTTAAAAACATGCTCTATCTAAATCCTGAAACTTTAAAGGGACAGGAAACCCATTTTTTTCCCTTTCATTATTCAGACAGTGCACACAATTTTAAACAACTATCCAATTGACTTATATTATCTAATTTGTTTACTATTTAGGTATCTTTTGTAGAAACGTTTTGCTAGGTAGGCTCAGCACCTGGGTCCTATTTGATGATAGATGGCTGCATATTTTATATTGCAGCCACCAATCGGCAAATAATACCCAGGTGTTGAGCCTAGCTATGCTTTTCAACAAAGTATACCTAAATAATGAAGCCAATTAGATAGTAGAAGTCAATTGGAATGTTGTTTAAAATGACATTGATTTAGTCTTTCTAAATCATAAAAGTTTAATTTTTACTTTAGTGTCCCTTAAAATTACAGGAAAAGACGAGAAATAGTTTAATTAAACATTTTATTTTAAATGCTGATATTTAAAGGGATATAAAACCCAACATTTTCAGATTCAGACAGAGCATGTGATTTTATAGAAGAAGGAGTACGGCGTGCGGCTGCACTGACCCGGAACCGGAACCGCAGAAAGACCTCAGGGTTATCAGGGTTATCCAATAATAGAGCAGAAACTCCGGAGTGCCGTAGCCAGGGTGATCAAGCCCAAGGTAGGTACAAACTGGAGAAAAAAGGCAGGCACTACTCGGGGGTTTAAAATAACAAAAGAAAACTTTTATTGATAAATATAAGCCCAACAAAACAAAAATAGGCTTAAAAATTACCAACAGCAGTACAGACGATAGAATGACACAGAGGGACAGACGGCCTGACGCGTTTCGCGCCCCCTAGTGGCGCTTAATCATAGGCCTATGATTAAGCGCCACTAGGGGGCGCGAAACGCGTCAGGCCGTCTGTCCCTCTGTGTCATTCTATCGTCTGTACTGCTGTTGGTAATTTTTAAGCCTATTTTTGTTTTGTTGGGCTTATATTTATCAATAAAAGTTTTCTTTTGTTATTTTAAACCCCCGAGTAGTGCCTGCCTTTTTTCTCCATGTGATTTTATACACTTTGCAATTTATTTCTATGATCTAATTTGTTTTGTTCTATTGGTATTTGTTGAAAATGATCTCTCTGTAGGTTTAGGAGCTGCTGATTGGTGGCTGCACTATATTTACACCACAGTGTTCTCCAGCCCTGTAGCATTATGAAGTAGCCAGGTGGGGGCAGTGTAATATTCTATTATATTATTTTCTGCTATCTAAAGCACAAATTAATTGCATAATTTAACAAATGTATTTAATGATAATTTGTGCAATAAAAATTGAACATTTTTAATATTTGATAATTTAAGTTTCATATTGGCTTAAACTTTTAGCCAGGTGGTCAGTAAAATCAGCCGTTGGTGCACATCCTAAAAAAGGTCCTGGGGAGAACACTGCATCATGTTATTGGCTCACCCAGTGTGCTCAGCTAGCTCCCAGCAGTTATTTAAAATTGTATTCTCTATCTGAATCATGAAATAAAAATGTAGGGTTCCATGTCCCTTTAACCCCTTAATGACCGGACCATTTTTCAATTTTCTTACCCTTAATGACAATGGCTATTTTTACATTTCTGCAGTGTTTGCGTTTAGCTGTAATTTTCCTCTTACTCGTTTACTGTACCCACACATATTATATACCGTTTTTCTCGTCATTAAATGGACTTTCTAAAGATACCATTATTTTCATCATATCTTATAATTTACTAAAAAAAAAAGATAAAATATGAGGAAAAAATGGAAAAAAAAACACACTTTTTCTAACTTTGACCCCCAAAATCTGTTACACATCTACAATCACCAAAAAACACCCATGCTAAATAGTTTATAAATTTTGTCCTGAGTTTAGAAATACCCAATGTTTACATGTTCTTTGCTTTTTTTGCAATTTATGGGGCAATAAATACAAGTAGCACTTTGCTATTTCCAAACCACTTTTTTTCAAAATGGGCGCTAGTTACTTTGGAACCCTGATATCTGTCAGGAATACCTGAATATCTCTTGACATGTATATATTTTGTTTTAGAAGACATCCCAAAGTATTGATCTAGGCCCATTTTGGTATATTTCATGCCACCATTTCACCGCCAAATGCGATAAAAAAAAAAAAAAAGTTCACTTTTTCACAAATTTTGTCAAAAACTTTAGGTTTCCCACTGAAATTATTTACAAACAGCTTCTGCAATTATGGCACAAATGGTTGTAAATGCTTCTCTGGGATCCCCTTTTTCAGAAATAACAGACTCATATGGCTTTGTGGTTGCTTTTTGGTAATTAGAAGGCCGCTAAATGCCGCTGCGCACCACACATGTTTTATGCCCAGGAGTGAAGGGGTTAATTAGGGAGCTTGTAGGGTTAATTTTAGCTTTAGTGTAGTGTAGTAGACAACCCCAAGTATTGATATAGGCCCATTTTGGTATATTTTATGCCACCATTTCACCACCAAATGCGAGCAAATAAAAAAAAAAACTTTACATTTTTCACAATTTTAGGTTTCTCACTGAAATTATTTACAAACAGCTTGTGCTATTATGGCAGAAATTGTTTTAAAAGCTTCTCTGGGATCCCCTTTGTTCAGAAATAGCAGACTTATATGGCTTTGGCGTTGCTTTTTGGTAATTAGAAGGCCGCTAAATGCTGCTGCGCACTACAAGTGAATTATGCCCAGCAGTGAAGGGGTTAAATTAGGTAGCTTGTAGGGAGCTTGCAGGGTTAATTTTAGAGATCAGCCTCCCACCTGACACATCCCACCCCCTGATCCCTCCCAAACAGCTCTCTTCCCTCCCCCACCCCACAATTGTTACCGCCATCTTAAGTACTGGCAGAAAGTCTGCCAGTACTAAATAAGTTTTTTTTTTTTTTTAAATAAAAATAATAAAATATTTTAGTTGTGATGGACCCCTGCCTTAGCACCAACCTCCCTGATCCCCCCCTCCAGCTCTCTAACCCTCTCCCCTACCTAATTACCGCCATCTTGGGTACTGGCAGCTGTCTGCCAGTACCCAGTTTGGCCCCACAAACCAAACTATTTAAATTTTATTTATAACTTTTATTTGTATATTTAATTATTTCTGTAGTGTAGCAGCCCCCCCACAATACCCCCACCCCCTCCCCCATCCTTTTATATGTAGTAAAAAAAAAAAATTAACTTTATTTTTAACCCCTTCCATTATTGGTGTCAGTGTGGCTAATGCACGCACGTGCACGCGCGCGCACACGCTCCCTCCTCCCACCGGACAAAGGCACCATCGGCACCATCACTACCGGTGCAGAGAGGGCCACAGAGTGGCTCTCTCTGCATCGGAGGCTTGTAAAGAGGTATTGCAGGATGCCTCCATATCGAGGCATCACTGCAATACCCTCAGAGCTGCTGGAAATGATTGTGATCACTTCCAGCACTCTGTTAGACAACTGACGTACCAGGTACGTCCATTGTCATTAACTGCTTGTTAATGCATGACGTACCTGGTACGTCAGTTGTCATTAAGGGGTTAAAGGGACACTGAACCCAATTTTTTTTCTTTCATGATTCAGATAGAGCATGCAATTTTAAGCAACTTTCTAATTTACTCCTATTATCAATTTTTTCGTTCTCTTGGTATCTTTATTGGAAAAAGCAGGAACGTGAGATTATGGGCGCCATGTACTAAGCTTCGAAGTGACCGTCCGTCTGTATTTCCGCGTCAAAATTCGCTCACGATCTGCTCGAAAAACCACTATTTTCATCAGCGATCGTAATTTTACTCAACTCATCGTTCCAAAGCCTTTTTCCACTTACTACATGTTCGATCGCACGTAAATTCGCTGTAATCGGAAATTATGAATGTTACAACTAATCCACCCGCTCCAACTTTCACTGTAACTTCGCGTGATTTGCTTCGCGACCATTTAGGTAGCGAATACAATAGAAAACTATAGGGGGTATTAACTGGACGCCAGGTAGAAGTACTTAAGTGAAAGGACTAGACTACTATTGTAGCATTATTGGTTTTTGGATCAGTGAATGAAGATGGAGACAGTTTTACACATGTTTCTTTTCCGATTAATTCAATTACGAGGAAGGGCTATACAGGCACCGGTTAACAACTTGCAGAGAAGGAGAGGTAGAAGAATTAGAGTCCCTAGAGTTTTCCTTCCACGTATGGGTTTGGAAAGCATTTCTGATCGAGAGATTATCCAGAGATTCCGTTAGGACAGAGAAGCTATTATGCAACTTTACAATGAAATAGCAGAATACCTTGAACCAAGTTCACAAGCCATACCCGGACTATTAAAACTGTTGGCAGCCTTACACTTTTTTGCCACCGGTTCATTCCAAGCTGTGTCTAGCGTTATAATTGGCATCAGACGTTGCCGCTTGTCTGGCGATTATGACACCTAGATCGTCACGTGGGTAAAGAACTAAACCAATCAGGTCGCAGACTGCTTCTTAACTTTGCTCTTTCGCGCCGAACGAAGCTTCAAAGTTATCAATAATCCGATTGTCTTCGACACACAATAGACGCGAAATTTTACGGCTTGGTTTTTAGTTCATTCATGTAACGAAGTGCCATCCGCATGGTGCGAATGCCGGCGGGTTATTTCGATACGGTCTGTGCGAAAAAATTGACGCCTTAGTACATGGCGCCCTATGAGCCAGCCCATCTTTGGTTCAGCACCTAGTTAGTGCTTGCTGATTATTGGGTACATTTAGCCACCAATCAGCAAGCGTTACCCAGGTGCTGAACTAAAGATGGGCTGGCTTGTAAGCTCACATTCCTGCTTTTTCAAATAAAGATAGCAAGAGAATGAAGTAAATGTGATAATAGGAGTAAATTAGAAAGCTGCTTAAAATTGCCTGCTTATATGAATCATGAAAGAAAAAAAAGAAAATTTATGCTTACCTGATAAATTTGTTTCTTTTTAGATACGATGAGTCCACGAATTTCATCCTTACTTGTGGGATATCGCCTCCTGGTCAGCAGGAGGAGGCAAAGAGCACCACAGCAGAGCTGTATATATAGCTCCTCCCTTCTCTCCCACTCCAGTCATTCGACCGAAGTTAGGAAGAGAAAGGAAAAGCCAAGTTGCAGAGGTGACTGAAGTTTAACAAAAAATAAAGACCTGTCTTATAAAAACAGGGCGGGCCATGGACTCGTATCTAAAAAGAAACAAATTTATCAGGTAAGCATACATTTTCTTTTCTTTTTAAAGATACGATAAGTCCACGGATTTCATCCTTACTTGTGGGATACAATACCAAAGCTATAGTACACGGATGAAAAGGGAGGGACAAGACAGGGAACCTAAACGGAAGGCACCACTGCTTGAAGAACCTTTCTCCCAAAAGCAGCCTCAGCCGAGGCAAAAGTATCAAATTTGTAAAATTTAGAAAAAGTGTGAAGAGACAACCAAGTTGCAGCTTTGCAAATCTGTTCAACAGAAGCATCATTTTTGAATGCCCATGAGGAAGTCACAGCCCTAGTGGAATGAGCCGTAATTCGATCAGGAGGCTGCTGTCCAGCAGTCTCATAAGCAAAACGGATATACTCTTCAGCCAAAAAGAAAGAGAGGTAGCCATAGCTTTCTGACCCCTAGGTTTCCCTGAAAAAAAACAACAAACAAAGAGGACGATTGTCGAAAATCCTTAGTCGCTTGTAAGTAAAACTTTAAAGCACGGACTACGTCCAAATTATGTAACAGACGTTCCTTCTTAGAAGAAGGATTAGGACACAAAGAAGGAACAACAATCTCCTGATTAATATTCCTGTTTGAAACAACCTTAGGAAGAAAACCAGGTTTAGTACGGAACACCACCTTATCCACATGGAAAATAAGATAAGGAGAATCGTATTGTAATGCCGAAAGCTCAGATACTTTTCAAGCAGAAGAAATAGCAACCAGAAATAAAACTTTCCAAGATAATAACTTAATATCTATGGAATGCATAGGTTCAAACGGAACCCCTTGAAGAACTCTAAGAACTAAATTTAAACTCCAAGGAGGAGCAATTGGTCTAAATACAGGCCTGATTCTAGTCAGAGCCTGACAAAAAGATTGAACCTCTGAAACATCTGCCAGACGCTTGTGTACAAAATAGATAAAGCAGAAATCTGTCCCTTGCCGACAACCCCTTCTCCAATCCTTCTTGGATAAAAGACAAAATCCTGGGAATCCTAACCCTACTCCATGAGTAGCCCTTGGATTCACACCAATAAAGATATTTACGCCATATCTTATGGTAAATTTTCCTAGTAACAGGTTTACGTGCCTGAATTAAGGTATCTATGACCGAATCAGAAAAACCTCGCTTAGATAAAATCAAGCATTCAATCTCCAAGCAGTCAGCTGCAGAGTAACTAGATTCGGATGATGGAAGGGACCCTGAATGAGAAGGTCTTTCTTCAATGGGAGCTTCCACGGTCGCTAAGATGATATGTCCACCAGATTGGCATACCAAATCCTGCGAGGCCACGAGGGGGCGATGAGGATCACTGATGCCCTCTCCTGTTTGACTCGAGCAATCAACCGGGGAAGGAGAGCAAATGGAGGGAATACATAAGCTAGGCTGAAAGACCAAGGCACTGCCAAGGCATCTAGCAGCTCGGCCTGGGGATCCCTGGACCAGTATCTCGGAAGCTTGGCATTCTGACGAGATGCCATGAGATCCAACTCCGGCCTGCCCCATCTGAGAATCAGGTTGGAAAATACCTCCGGATGGAGTTCCCACTCTCTCGGATGAAATGTGTCTGCTCAGAAAATCTGCTTCCCAGTTTTCCACCCCTGGGATGTGGATCGCTGACAGATGGCAAGAGTGAAACTCCGCCCACTGAATTATCTTGGCTACTTCTGTCATCGCTAAGGAACTCCTTGTTCCTCCCTGATGATTGATGTAAGCTACCGTCGTTATGTTGTCTAACTGGAATCTAATGAATTGGGCCGAAGCCAACTGAGGCCAAGCACGAAGCGCATTGAATATTGCTCTCAACTCTAGGATATTGATGGGAAGGAGAGACTCTGCCTGGGTCCTTACACCCTGAGCCCTTAGGGAGTTCCAGACTGCTCCCCATCCTAAAAGGCTGGCATCCGTTGTCACTATCACCCATGAGGGTCTGCGGAAGCATTTACCCTGGGAAAGATGATCGACAGCGACAACCACCATAGAAGAGAGTCCCTTGTCTCCTGATCTAAATTTATTCGAGGAGACAAATCTGTATAATCTCCATTCCATTGCCTTAGCATGCTTAAGTGCAGAGGCCTGAGATGAAAGCGAGCAATAGGAACAATGTCCATTGCCGCCACCATCAAACTGATTACCTCCATGCACTGAGCCACTGACGGACAAGGATTGGACTGAATGGTTCGACATGTATTCAGAATCTTTAATTTTCTGACCTCTGTCAGAAAAATCTTCATTGAAACAAGGTACTCTTGACTGTGGAACTAACAAACTCTTTTCCAGGTTTACCTTCCACCCGTGGGTCCTTAGAAAAGGTTAGCACAATGTCGTTATGGGACCTTGCTAGTTGATAAGATGATGCCTGGATCAGAATGTCGTGCAGATAAGGCGCCACTGCGATGCCCCGGGCCTTAGAACCGCCAATAAAGACCCCAGAATTTTTGTGAAAATTCTGGGTGCCGTGGCCAGACCGAAAGGAAGAGCCACAAACTGATAATGGTTGTCCAGAAAGGCAAACCTTAGGAACTTGTGATGATCTCTGTGGATAGGAACATGAAGATATGCATCCTTTAGATCCACCGTTGACATAAACTGACCTTCCTGGATCAATGGAAGAATGGTACGAATAGTTTCCATCTTGAAGGATGGAACTCTGAGAAACTTGTTTAGACTCTTGAGATCTAAAATATGTTTGTAGTTCCCAAAAAAGAGGGAACTTTCTGACCTATTTGAATAAAACCCTTGTCCCTGAATTGGAACGGGACAGATTACTCCCATGGAGGAGAGGTCTCTTACACAGCGTAAGAACGCCTCTCTTTTTATCTGGTCTACAGATAATCGTGAAAGAAGAAACCTTCCTCTGGGGGAAGAATTTCTGAACTCCAGTTTGTATCCCTGAGACACAATATCTATTGCCCAGGGATCCTGAACATCTCGCATCCAAGCCTGGATGAAGAAAGACAGCCTGCCCCCTACTAGATCCGGTCCCGGGGGCCAACCCTTCATGCTGACTTGGGAGCAGCGGCAGGCTTCTTGGACTGTTTACCCTTGCTCCAAGACTGGTTGGGTCTCCAGGCAGACTTGGTTTGCGAATAGTTACCTTCCTGTTTAGCGGAAGATGAAGATGGGATTCCCTTAAAGTTTCGAAAGGAACGAAAATTACTCTGTCGACCTCTCTGTTTAGACTTCTTATCCTGAGGGAGGAGATGACCCTTGCCTCCCGTGATGTCAGAAATGATTTCCTTCAAGTCAGGTCCGAACAGTGTCTTCCCCTAGTAAGGAATAGCCAAAAGCTTAGACTTGGATGACACATCCGCAGACCAAGATTTCAACCATAAGGCTCTGCGTGCTAAGATGGAAAATCCCGAACTCTTAGCCGCCAGCTTGGTAATCTGCAAAGAAGCATCCGTAATAAATGAATTAGCTAATTTCAGTGCTTTAATCCTATCCTGTATTTCTTCCAAAGGAGTCTCAGTCTTAAGAGATTCTTCCAGAGCATCAAACCAATAAGCTGCCGCACTCGTAACTGTAACAATGCAGGCCACCGGTTGCAATAGTAACCCCTGATGAACATAGATCTTTTTAAGAAGACCTTCCAATTTCTTATCCATAGGGTCTTTGAAAGCACAACTATCCTCGATAGGAATAGTAGTTCGTTTAGCCAAGGTGGAAATAGCTCCTTCCACCTTAGGGACCGTCTGCCAAGAGTCCCTAATAGCGTCAGCTATAGGATACATTTTCTTGAAAACGGGAGGAGAGAAGGGAATACCTGGTCTCTTCCATTCTTTAGCAATAATCTCTGAAGTTCTCTTAGGAACTGGAAAAACATCAGAATAAGAAGGGACTTCTAGATATCTGTCCAACTTACTCAATTTCTCTGGAGGAACCCCAATTGAATCACAGTCGTCCAGAGTCACCAAAACCTCCCTCAATAACAGACGGAGGTGTTCAAGTTTAAACCTGAAGGAAACCACTTCTGAATCAGAAAGTTCACCTTCAGATAGGACCTCCATACCCTCCAGTTCAGAGCTCTGGGAGGGTACATCTGAAATCGCCATCAAAGCATCAGACGCAGTATTGACCACGTGGGTTTCCTTCCTTCTGCGTTTGCCTTGGAATACGGGAAAGGCAGATAACGCATCTGAAGGTGTAGATGACATAACAGCAGCTATATGTCCTTTAAAGTAATTGCAGTAGAAGCTGCAGAGGTACAAGGCTCCACTTGAGCGGGCGTTAAGGGCTGTGACGCTTGGGGAGAAAGTTGCGGCATACTCTGTGTCTCCAAAAATAAGTAGTTTTCCAGCCTCCAGTCAAGTTAAAAAGACCTTTATTAATTTCTTACAGGGTCCTTCATATCAACCCTGTAAGGACCCTGTAAGAAATTAATAAAGGTCTTTTTAACTTGACTGGAGGCTGGAAAACTACTTATTTTTGAATACATATTGGGGTTTGGCTAACCCTTTCCTGTGCCCCAGAAAAGGAAGAGAGGGGTGCTGTCTTTCACCATTTGCATATAATACTCTGTGTCTCATCAGTAGAACCCTGAGAAGCATCCACTTTTGACAATCTTTTAATCAAAGAAAATTTGCTCTCTAAATTGAAGAGCCTTTTCAATGCATGCGGGACAAAAAGTAACAGGGGGTTCCACATTGGCATTTAAACACATGGAACATGTAACATTTTGAAGATCTTCCATGATAAATAAAAGCAAGCAAACTCTTTGGTCGTGGCTTCTTTAAATAAATTGACAAAACTGTCAGAAAAGGAAGAAAACAACCCTAAACTGAGAGCTGTCTGTTAAATCCTTATAAACAAAAAGTGTACTGTGCCTTTAAAATCTAAATGTTAACTATATTACTGTATTCTGCAGAAAACTAACAGATTACTCTATTCATGAAAAAAAGCACACCTCCACCTCAACAGCTCTGCTGAGGCGCCTACCTTGCCCCCACAGTACACTGATTATTTTCACTCGATCCTCAAATGCCTATGACCGCTTTGCTTTGAAACTTTACTCATGCGGTCTTAGCAAGCACCGGATCTTTAACTGCGTGTCTGAACTTGCAGCATACTCCATAGAACAGAGGCCCTGATGCCGGAAACACGTTGAGACAACTATTGCGCGATTTCCAGGTGAGCAAAAACTAACCCCGCACTTCGTGGGCGTAACGAAGATATCTCCGGACCCGGCCAAGTAATCCAAGTATAAAATAAATGCCGGTCACAAACCGTTACTGTATACTCCAATTTAACCATACACACAGTCCAATACCGGAGCTTCAGCTCCGAAAATTAACGTCCCCAGCGTCTGCCCGTAGCAAACAAAGGCTAAATTAAACATGCGGTCTTTGTAACAAAAGCCCATACAATTGTACCATGTCATGACACCTAAAAAAAAAAAAAGTAAGTGACAGAGTAGGGAGAGAAACTAACATAAAGTCTTATTTCCCCACATAACAGGTAGTAAACTATACAGCCAATTCTGAGTCAATCTATCTCCCAGAAATAAAAGGCTGCACATACCTGTACGCTGAGCGACAGCATGATATTTCACAGGGTCAAGAAGTCTTCTCTCTTCTCCATCCTGTGAAAATACATAGGGCCTTAGTTGACATTTGCTAAGACCATCATCAGAAGGGCAGCATTCAGTATGGGAGGCACAGTGAAAACTTTGTCCCACCAGTTCCCATTGCTTTAAAGCCACCTGTAGCTCTACTCTAGAGGCTGACAAGGAATACAGCTACACCCTATAATAAAATAGCACTCACTGGTACCATTTTAAAAATAATAAACTCTTGATTGAAGAAACTAAACTAACACCTCACTTTACCTCTTCCTATTACTAACACAGGCAAAGAGAATGACTGGGGTGGGAGGGAAGGGAGGAGCTATATATACAGCTCTGCTGTAGTTCTCTTTGCTTCGTCCTGCTGACCAGGAGGCGATATCCCACAAGTAAGGATGAAATCCGTGGACTCATCATATCTTTAAAAAGAAATGGGTTCAGTATCCCTTTAACGACCAGAGTCATACCCTGCATGTCGCTGCAGTCCTGGGCTTCTCTCTGCCACAATCTAGTTTAAAATTGCAAGATTGCACTATTTCTGCACGCCCCATGAGTTGGGCACTGCAGAAATAAATTTGCAGAGTTACTGATGCACTCAGTGGCCCTCTTGGCATTGGACAGCGGTGGTGCAGATCGTTGGTGGATTGGAGGTTAAGGAGGGAGGCGGGTGGGAGGCCCATCGCTGTAGGAGGTGGGAGGAGGGCGGGACCGCTACGCCATGCTACAGGGAAGCCGAAAAAAAAAAAAAATATATATATATATATATATATATATATATAAATACAGTACCCGCGTCATTGAGGGGGGAAAGAGGGAGGTAGGGGCAATGAGGGGATTCTATGTGGGATATGGGAGGGGGTGGGTGGTAGGGTATTAAGGTGGGGCAACTACACTACAGAAAAAAAAAAAACATTTTAATTTTTTTATAAAAAATTGCCTAAATTGCAGCAAACTGGGTACTGGCAGACAGCTGCCAGTACCTAATATGGCGGCAAATAGGTAGAGGGGGAGGGTTAGTGAGCTATTTGGGGGGGGTCAGGGAGGTTGGGGGCTAAGGGGGGATCCAGCACTGCAGAATATTTATTAAAAAAAATAATAATTATATATATATATATATATATAGCCTTTTATTTTAGTACAGGCAGACTTTCTGCCAGTACTTAAGATGGCGGTGACAATTGTGGGGTGGGGGAGGGAAGAGAGCTGTTTGGGAGGGATCAGGGGGTGGGATGTGTCAGGTGGGAGGATGATCTCTACACTAAAGCTAAAATTAACCCTACAAGCTACCCAATCAACCCCTTCACTTCTGGGCATAATACAAGTGTGGTGCGCAGTAGCATTTAGTGGCCTTCTAATTACCAAAAAGCAATGCCAAAGCCATATATGTCTGCTATTTCTGAACAAAGGGGATCCCAGAGAAGCATTTACAACCATTTGTGCCATGATTGCACAAGCTGTTTGTAAGTAATTTCAGTGAGAAACCTAAAATTGTGAAAAAAATTAACGATTGTTTTAAGTTTAATCAAATTTGGCGGTGAAACGATGGCATGAAATATACCAAAATGGGCCTAGGTCAATACTTTGGGTTGTCTACTAAAAAAAAAAATATAGTTTTGATAGGTAAATATGAAAAAAATCTCTCTGTTTAAATGTAGTGATGGCAAAAATGCTAAAAATGCTCTGGTCTTTTCAGGAAGTTTTTGTCTAAAATGCCCGGTCCTTAATGGGTTAATGGCTACATTCTAATCCTAAACTGAATCTCATAAAAATATTTAATCCTTGGAGTGGGGTAGCAGAGTTTGTGCTTTATTGTTACTTAGTAAAAAAGGAATTTACCTGCTTATTTTGGAAGAATCAAGAAGCATGACTGGAACTCTGGAAGTCCACCAAGATATAGTGGACAATATTCACAAAGATCTCTTTCCATTTCATAAATTATTTGATGCCATTGATTCACTAAAGCTCACACATCTCTTTATATCTTAGCATAACATAGGAACTTATAAAACTGGAGAGACATCTTAGTCAATACCGCCCAGTGTCAAGGATTGCAGTAAAAACAGGGAGAAATCACATCTTCACATTACCCCAAAAATTCAGATTTCAGTTAGAAAACAATATAAAAATGAACACAAACATTTTAATTGTGAACATGGCCTGCAAAAACGATGGCGAAAATGACCCATTAACAAATCGTACAACTATTTTTAAATTACTAACTGACAGTCATCCACTAATAAAATGCACAACAAATCTAAGATGTATGTGCAATGAATACGCTATCCAAACTGTTTATGCTGTACAAACAATTAAAAATTAGTAATTGTAAGGCTCTGAATGATGTTGTTATGACATTAAAAACAATATAAAAGCACCAGCATGAAATTTCTGATAGTTGATCATCAATAAAATAAAAAAAACTGTGGCATTATGGGTGGGAATAACTAATACAAACATCAGATGTTTAAATCCTACATCAAGAATATGAGAATTGGGAAATCTCCGTTTTTTTTCATCATATAGACTCATGGCTGCAAGTCACTCCATAAAAAAATGAACGGAAACCATGACAAATGGTTGGACCAAAGCAGTTGAATTCTCTGACTTGGTGGCATTTTAGAGCGAGAAAGTTGACTGTTATGTTAATGTAGGTTGTATAACAAAAACTACAGGGGATAAGGGCACCTTTGAATGATTATGGGGAGATCCCTGATTGTAGTTATTGTTTGGCTGACGGTTATCTTGGTTACCAGGGGTTGTATCCATCTGAACTACACATAAAGAGTCATCATATGTATTATCCTGCTCTTGTGTAGCCAGCAAAGGGCTAGGTGCTGTCTCCTCCTGAGATCTACAGGGAACACTAATAGGTAGAAGGTCCACCTGAGGGCTAGCAGAGGAAAAGTCAAGAGTTGTGTCCAACTGGGCTACACTATTATTAAGGGATGTCTCTTTCTCAGGACTATTACAAGAATTGTCATGGTTTGTGTCCTCAAAAGTATTAAGGGCATAGTCCTGTTGGGAGCAACCTAAGCAATTTTCATAAGTTGCCTCCTTTGGGGGAATACTAAAATCATTTTTAAGGGAATCTTCAGACGTTACATCCTCAGGGTCCTTTGGCTCCTCTGAGGTGGCCTTTCTATCAGGCCTTCCTAAACAATTATTCTGAATTCTGAGCTGCTGGGTACTGCCCAATGAAGTTTCAGAGGATGTGCTCTCCTGCTGCGGACAGTCGGGAATAGTGGCAGGTGATGTTTCAGAAGAGTCATTTAATGATGCATGGGAATGGGAACGCTGCAGATGAACATCTGAGTGTGCATCAGTTGTGGCCATGTCTGGGCAAACTATAGAGCTGTCAGATGGAGTATCTTCATGGGGACTACCAAGTGAGTCAGATGGAGGTGTGTCTTGTTGAGGACGGAGCAAGGGATTTACAAGTTGTATGTTCTCCTGGGGATGAAGGATGGAGTTGACAACAGACAAATTCTCTTGCGGACGTAGAATATTGCTAGCAGTCAACATTGTCACTAGGGGTTGCAAAAGGAGGCGGAGGCGGCAAATCTCTGAAGACACTCCAGCGATAGCCCCCCGTACCAACTCTGCACCTTCTCGCATCTCCAGTCGCATGGCCGCCAGCTCTCGCGTCAACTGAAATCTGAAGTCAGCCAGGCTATGAAGTAGGTCTTCCTGAAATTCATGCTGCTCTATTGTGGGCGTCTCTGCATACACAGGCTGACTGAAACTGGGGCTGGGATCATCCACAACCCAGTGTGTCACAGATTCTTTATCAACTTCTGTAAGAATAGGGCAAAAAATGTAAAATGTCTGCATATTAAAGGAACAGTCAGGTCAAATTAAACTTTAATAATTCAGATAGAGCAGCAATTTTAAATAACTTTCCAATTTACTTCCATTAACAAAATGTGCACAGTCTTTTTATATTTACACTTTTTAAATCACCAGCTCCTACTGAGCATGTGCAAGAATTCACAGAATGTACGTATATGCATTTGTGATTGGCTGATGGCTATCACATGATACAGGGGGGGGAGTGGAAATAGCCATAACTGAAATTTGTCAGAAGAAAATCAACTATTCATTTGAAGATCAGACTATTGCATTGTCTTGTTATCATGTGTTAGTTGATTAAGCAAATCTACTGGCCCTTTAATTAAATAGGTATTAATTATATTACATTACACCTTTAACAAAAATGTTTTATTTTTTAGAAATATTTATGTTTATTTTGCTGATACATACACACTAATATATATATATATATATATATATATATATATATATATATATATATATATATATATATATATATATATATATATATATATATATATATATATATATATATATATATATATATAAAATATATATATATATATTCCAGAAACTAAAGAAAAGAAGGCACAGTAGAGCTATATGAGATACCATGACTAAAGTAGGGGATTTCAGCACTCAAAATATCACCTATTAAATCTAATATCTTAGATATATATGACTGCGGGATAATATCAAACCCAAACAGAAAACATACATGCAAGGATTCACTCAAATGCAGATAGTTTATTGCAAAAGTGTTTAAAACAAATTTAGCAGCATAAAGAAATGTTCATCAAGTCTAAAAGATACCACTGCAGTGGGTTTGGGCTATGCAAACTAAACATGACAAACCTCAACAAAAAGCATATTGAAAACACATGCAGCAAACACAGTTGGATGGGCAAAGCCTAATTCACTTAAATGAAGCAATTGAACAGAACTGGCAACCATTACAATGGAATGAACCATGATGATAGTATGAATGTGTCCTTTAAACAAACATATGTCAGTCCCGAAAATAAGAGATCAGGTGCCTTAATAAGTTGCAGCATGGACCAGCTTTATAATCCAACAGGTAAGATTTTGACAACCCTGCAATAATAATCTTAAACTTATAAGTCAACCGAGGTAAAGACGTCCTCAAATGTTAACTTAGCATAATGACTTTTTGCAGAGTTAATGCATAACAGACATATTCCAGTGGTGCAAGTAGAGATAATGAAACAAACTGCATATAGAAACTGCAGCAAAGTCCGGGATTCAAAATCACAGGGCTAATATACAGCGGACCGGGACATGAGCCTCAGACATCCTATTCTCACCTATCCCGACAGCCAGACGCATCTCCTTGCTCATTAGGGACACGGACTATGTAGGTGGAGTCCTCCGCCTCTGTGTTTATACCAACTCCAGGCGGCTTGATGAAACCACTTGTTTTACCGCAAGAACCAGGCTTGCTTCTTCTATTTGAATTTCCCGGGCAGGTCAAATCAACTGCTTACACTGCAGGTGTTCTATTTGCTGCTTCCATTTAGAAAAGTTGACGCGCGTTTCGCCCCATAATGCTGAGTGAAACAGGGGCCTCGTCAGGACTGTCAATCACATTGGGCTTCTGGCTTATATTGTTACACCTTGATAGAGGAGTGGCCACTACTTTCTCATTGATTAGCCAGTAAGAAAAGCTGCTCGGGCCAAGGCTCTTTATTCAGATGAGACAGCAAGGTCATTGCCCATCCAACATTATATTAAGAAATAATTATATATTTTCTTTAACATAATTGAGATGATACACATTAGCCATTTATATAGATGTGATGAAAAAAAAATCAAACAGATTTGCAAAAAACACAACCGCACCATATAAATCACCTGCATGTTTTGATTCTTTAAAACATTGGTACATGAGTTATATAAACGAATGTTACTGAAATATCTGGGACACAGTGCATCAATAAATAAATGCTCTAAATCAAGATAGTATACTATAATCCTGATATATAAAAAAATATATATTTTAAGTGACTTGCGTAAGCAATGGCAAAAGGAATTTTAAACTGAGTGAGGAAAGAAAAAACACAAACAATGTTAACGTTTTAAAGGGCCACTTCACTCTTGTCTCATAATGGGCTGGGATAAATGTACCAAAAAATTATTATTGTATAGTTCCAACTTTAGCCAAGAAAGGAAGCAAACTCAATCCTTTCATTCAGGCCAAACGGGACACTGTATTTAACATGTATATCCATCTTGCTTCTTTATTTAAAAGACATTTATCTTCATCTCCACCTCTACCGTTTGTGATTCCTCTGTCAATCCCTACAAATTTTAAAGAAACGGTACTACTATTGTGCACATCCCTGAAGTGACGAGCAACACTTGTATCCCTTTCGTAGAGGATGTCATCTCTGTGCTCCTGTACCCTGTCCTTGAACATTCGTTTTACCAACGTAGAACAGGGGACAGAAGCACTTCAAGAGATAGACAACCCCCACAGAATTACAATTAGAAAAACATCTAATAGTATATTTTTTACTTGTATTAGCTGAAAATGATTTGCTTTTAAGCATGTAGGGACAATAGACACAATGTCCACAGGGAAAGCTTCCTTTCACCTGTTGTTGCTTATTTAACCAGTTTGTTGCTGGTTCAGACCGTACAAACCTACTTTTTACTAACTTATCTTTAAGGTTAGGAGATTTTTTAGCGGTCAGTAGTGGTCTATTCCCCACTTTTTCTGCAATTTTGTCATCCAGGGTTAGTATATGCCAGTTTTGAGATAGTATATCTTTAATATTTGACCACTGACAATTGAAGGTAGTAATGAATCTAATACTATTGTCAGACTTTGTTTCTTTTTGGGTATATAAGAGGTCATGACTATTTAATTTCCGTACTTTGTTCAAAGTTCTTTTAACTAAGTTGTGAGAATAGCCTCTTTCAATAAAACGTGTGCACATTTTTTCAGCATGATAAACAAATTTCTTATTAGAGGAGCAATTTCTCTTTAATCTTAAAAGTTGGCCATACGGGATGCCTTTTTTCAAGGGCTCTGGATGTCCACTTGAGGCTTCCAAAAGATTATTAGTAGCTGTATCTTTTCGAAAATTTTCAGTTGAAATGCGACTGCCTTCTTTTTTGATACAGACGTCTAAAAAGGGTAATTCTTTATCACTATAAGCATAGGTGAGAAAAATGTTTCGATCATTCTTATTTAAGTCTGAGACAAACTCATGTAGGCAGGACAGGGGGCCATCCCACAACACAAAAATGTCATCCACATACCTGATCCACAGGGAGACATGGGAGTCGAAGGATGCACTGAATTGTTCAAAAACATCCAACTCCCATGCTCCCAAGTGGAGACATGCATAAGTCGGTGCACATACTGCACCCATGGCTGTCCCCCTGACCTGCCTATAAATTGAGTTGTCAAACTGGAATACATTGTTTTCAAGGATAAAACGTAGAAGTTTTATGACAAAGGCTGTATGTGTGTCACTGCCTGGTCCCCTGGTTTTAAGAAAATGTTCACATGCACTAATTCCTTTCTTGTGAGGTATAGATAAGTAAAGACTCTCTACATCTAAAGATACTAGGATGGTGCTTGAAGGAACATACAGGTCATCAAGTTTTCTCAAAAGATCTGGAGTGTCTTTAACATAGGAGGGGAGGGAGAGGAGATAAGGTCTTAGAAAAAAGTCAACATATTACCCAATGTGTTCGCTGATGCCGCCAATTCCAGACACGATGGGTCTTCCTGGAGGATGTGTTCTACTCTTATGGATTTTAGGAATGATATAAAAGGTCAGCATCACTGGACACACTGGGTTCATAAATTTGAACTCATTTGGGGAGATGAGACCTTCCATTTTTGCTTCCTGTAGAATTCTACTAAGTTTCAACTTCATTTGATTAATAGGATTTCTAGGGAGTTTCTCATATTGCAATTTATCAAATAATTGTCTTTTTACCTCATTTAAATAAAAGGACTCATCTAATAGAACTAAATTACCGCCCTTATCTGCTGGCTTGTAAATGACTCCTTTTGCTGTATTTAGTTCCCTCAAAGCTTGTCTCTGTTTAGCTGTTAAATTATCTGCCCAGATCCAGTCGTCTGGCAATTTTTGGATTTGTTTTTCTACAGATTTCATAAAAAGTGAGACCGCAGGAACTTGTGCTATAGAGCAGTGTTTCTCAACCAGTGTGCCGTGGCACACTAGTGTGCCGTGAGAGATCCTCAGGTGTGCCACGGCAGACTGACAACAGTGTGACATTTTTTAAACTTTGCTTGTTTTTTACTCCCAGTGCAGGGGTAGTTTGTAGGAGGCATGGCATAACAGCACAATACATACAGTATGTGTTTGTTTGTGTGTATGTGTATATATATGCTGTATTAGGCTACAATGTGTGATTTTTTTTTAAATTTTGGGATGGTGGTGTGCCACAGGATTTTTTAATGTAAAAAAGTGTGCCACTGCAAAAAAAAAGGTTAAAAATCACTGCTATAGAGGGCATAAATGTAGATTTTGATTTAAAATTAGTTCTAAAAGTAGGACTTTTTCCAACATTAGCCTCACTATCTTCATTTTCTAATAAGAGTGATTTTAATATCTTTAGTGTTTCTTCATCTCTTTGTTGCTCTGAATGCTGAGGCATAGTATGATGTAATACTATTTTTCTGGCAAATCGGTGAAGATCCTTAATTAAATCAAACTTATTTAATTTACTTGTGGGGCAAAATGACAGACCCTTCTTCAATACTTCGATATGAGAGAAATTTAAATTAAATGAGGAAAGATTTATTATCTTCAATTCATCTTCAACTCTATTAGGGACTAATAACCCTGATAAGGTCTCCTGCGTGGTCTCCCTCTGCTCCTGAAACCTTGCCTCAAATTTTCTCCCCTCCCTCTCCGATTGCGCTGGGGGTATCTCCGTTCTACTAGGTTCACATTTCTGATCTCTCCGCCTTTTCCTCCCGCCCCTCCTCCTCCTTGATCCATACCTTGTTAGTAAAAAGTAGGTTTGTACGGTCTGAACCAGCAACAAACTGGTTAAATAAGCAACAACAGGTGAAAGGAAGCTTTCCCTGTGGACATTGTGTCTATTGTCCCTACATGCTTAAAAGCAAATCATTTTCAGCTAATACAAGTAAAAATTATACTATTATATGTTTTTCTAATTGTAATTCTGTGGGGGTTGTCTATCTCTTGAAGTGCTCCTGTCCCCTGTTCTACGTTGGTAAAACGAAACGAATGTTCAAGGACAGGGTACAGGAGCACAGAGATGACATCCTCTACGAAAGGGATACAAGTGTTGCTTGTCACTTCAGGGATGTGCACAATAGTAGTACTGTTTCTTTAAAATTTGTAGAGATTGACAGAGGAATCACAAACGGTAGAGGTGGAGATGAAGATAAATGTATTTTAAATAAAGAAGCAAGATGGATATACATGTTAAATACAGTGTCCCGTTTGGCCTGAATGAAAGGATTGAGTTTGCTTCCTTTCTTGGCTAAAGTTGGAACTATACAATAATAATTTTTTGGTACATTTATCCCAGCCCATTATGAGACAAGAGTGAAGTGGCCCTTTAAAACGTTAACATTGTTTGTGTTTTTTCTTTCCTCACTCAGTTTAAAATTCCTTTTGCCATTGCCTACGCAAGTCACTTAAAAATATATATTTTTTTTTTTTATATATCAGGATTATAGTATACTATCTTGATTTAGAGCATTTATTTCTTGATGCACTGTGTCCCAGATATTTCAGTAACATTCATTATATAACTCATGTAGCAATGTTTTATAGAATCGAAACATGCAGGTGATTTATATGGTGCGGTTGTGTTTTTTGCAAAACTGTTTAGTTTGTTTTCATCACATCTATATAAATGGCTAATTTGTATCATCTCAATAATGTTAAAGAAAATATATAATTATTTCTTAATGTAATGTTGGATGGGCAATGACCTTGCTGTCTCATCTGAATAAAGAGGCTTGGCCCGAGCAGCTTTTCTTACTGGCTAATCAATGAGAAAGTAGTGGCCACTCCTCTATCAAGGTGTAACAATATAAGCCAGAAGCCCAATGTGATTGACAGTCCTGACAAGGCCCCTGTTTCGCTCAGCATTATGGGGAAAAACGCGCGTCGACTTTTCTAAATGGAAGCAGCAAGTAGGACACCTGCAGTGTAAGCAGTTGATTTGACCTGCCCGGGAAATTCAAATAGAAGAAGCAAGCCTGGTTCTTGCGGTAAAACAAGCGGTTACATCAAGCCGCCTGGAGTTGGTATAAACACAGAGGCGGAGGACTCCACCTACATAGTCCATGTCCCTAATGAGCAAGGAGATACGCCTGGCTGTCAGGATAGGTGAGAATAGGATGTCTGAGGCTCATGTCCCGGTCCACTGTATATTAGCCCTGTGATTTTGAATCCCGGACTTTGCTGCAGTTTCTATAAGCAGTTTGTTTCATTATTTCTACTTGCACCACTGGGATATGTATGTTATGCATTAACTCTGCAAAAAGTCATTATGCTAAGTTAACATTTGAGGACGTCTTTACCTCGGTTGACTTATAAGTTTAAGATTATTATTGCAGGATTGTCAAAATCTTACCTGTTGGATTATAAAGCTGGTCCATGCTGCAACTTATTAAGGCACCTGATCTCTTATTTTCGGGACTGACATATGTTTGTTTAAAGGACACATTCATACTATCATCATGATTCATTCCATTGTAATGGTTGCCAGTTCTGTTCAATTGCTTCATTTAAGTGAATTAGGTTTTGCCCATCCAACTGTGTTTGCTGCATGTGTTTTCAATATGTTTTTTGTTGAGGTTTGTCATGTTTAGTTTGCATAGCCCAAACCCACTGCAGTGGTATCTTTTAGACTTGATGAACATTTCTTTATGCTGCTAAATTTGTTTTAAACACTTTTGCAATAAACTATCTGCATTTGAGTGAATCCTTGCATGTATGTTTTCTGTTTGGGTTTGATATTATCCCGCAGTCATATATATCTAAGATATTAGATTTAATAGGTGATATTTTGAGTGCTGAAATCCCCTACTTTAGTCATGGTATCTCATATAGCTCTACTGTGCCTTCTTCTCTTTAGTTTCTGGAACAAATAAATTTAAGGGGTCTGCACCACGTTTGACAACAGCTGAAGCTGAGTCAACCGATTAATATAATTCAGAATAAACGTTCCCATTACTCTTTTATTGAGAAGGGTCCTGATATATTATTAAAAAACTTAAATGGGTTTCTCTTCCACAATTCCCTCTTTTGTATCAAAATATATATATATATATATATACACAAAGATATAATACATATACACACACACACACACACACACATATACATACACACACACACACACACTGTATATACTGCCCTAGTGGAATGAGCCATAATCCTTTCAGGAGGCTGTTGTCCCGCTAACTTATAAGCTAATCGGATGACACTCCACAACCACAAGGATAAAGAAATTGCAGTGACCTTCTGGCCCTTGCGCCTACCCGCATAAAGAACAAACAATGATGATGATTGTCTGAATTTCTTAGTAGCCTGAAGGTAAAATTTTAAGGCACAAACCACATCCAAATTGTGAAGCAACCATTCCTTTGTTGAAGGATTTGGACAAAGGGAAGGAACCACAATCTCCTGATTGATGTTGCAATGTGACACAACCTTAGGAAGGAAACCAAACTTCGTACGTAAAAACGCCTTGTCGGCATGCAACACAAGGTAGGGTGAATCACACTGTAAAGCAGAAATCCCAGAGACTGTCAGGGTGCCAGGAATCAGACAGACAAGAAGTGCAAAAATAATCACACCTTTATTAATAGCAAAAAATTAATAAAAAGTCCACAAGTCAAATAAGCCAGGAATCAAAACCAGAATTGGTAGTCAGACGAGCCGAGTCAGGAGCCAAAGCGAATAGTCAGACGAGCCGGAATCAGGAACAAGGAGAACAGCAGAGTCAGGAACAAGCCAGGGATCAGGAACCAGGAGAGATGTCAGACAGCCAGGTAATACACAGGAGATCTCACAAACAGGTCTGAGACAACGCAAGGGCAAAGCATACTGAACAGAGGCCCTTTAAATAAGTGATGACATCACAATTCTGAGTGATGACATCACAATTCTGAGACTGCACCCTGTCTCACACGGATGATGTTCACCAGTCTGGCCATAAGAGGGCGTGCAGGAAATGAGCAGCATCACACAGTATGCATCAGAGTCAGCAAGAGAGGTGAGTAAAATGGCTGCCAGCAGCACATGGCAAACAGATCAGGGAAAAACCCCTGACAGTACCCTCCCCTCAACGACCCCTCCCCCGCGGGAGGACAAAAGGCTTATTGGGGAAACGGGCATGGAAGGCACGGAGGAGGGCGGGAGCATGAACATCAGAGGAGGGAACCCATGAACGCTCCTCCGGACCGTAGCCCCTCCAGTGAACCAAATACTGTACGCGGCCCCTGGACATACGAGAGTCAATAATGCTGCTGACCTCATACTCCATGGTTGTCAACAAAGATAGGGCGGGGACGAGGCAACACAGTGGTAAACCGATTACAAACCAATGGTTTCAAGAGGGAGACATGAAAAACATTGGAGATGCGCATTGCAGGAAGAAGGTCAAGCGCGTAGGCCACATGATTCCCCCGTCGGAGTATTCGAAAAGGACCAACATAACGGGGAGCTAGTTTAGTGGAAGGCACACGAAGGTTCAAGTTGCGGTAAAACAGCCAAACTCTCTCACCAACCTGGTAGGAAGGCGCGGGCAGACGCCTACGATCAGCCTGGAACTTTTGGCGCTGGATAGAACGATGAAGGCAATCCTGAATCTGCACCCACGTGGAACGGAGTTGCCGGAGATGCTCCTCCAAAGCCGGAATACCCTGAGACATGAATGATTCGGGCAACAAGGATGGTTGAAACCCATAATTCGCCATTAAAGGGGATAACTTGAAAGAAGCATTAATAGCACTATTATGAGCAAACTCTGCCCAAGGTAACAGTTCAGACCAATTATTGTGGTGATCTGAGACATAGCAACGGAGGAACTGTTCCAGAGCTTTATTAGACCGTTCCGCAGCCCCATTGGATTGAGGGTGATATACCGAGGAGAAAGAAAGCTGGATTCCCATTTGAGCACAAAAAAAACGCCAAAATCTGGAGACAAACTAGCTACCCCTGTCCGACACTATCTCCTTGGGTAACCCATGTAAACGGAAGACCTCCCGGGCAAAAACTGAAGCAAGCTCCTGAGCGGTAGGCAACTTCTACAAGGGAATGCAATGTGACATTTTAGAAAAACGGTCAACCACCATAAGGATAACAGTATTGCAATTGGAAACAGGGAGCTCGACAATGAAGTCCATGGAAAGATGTGTCCAAGGACGCTCACCATTAGCAATTGGTTGAAGAAGACCCACAGGAAGACGTAGATTCTGTGCACAAACTGAGCAGGAGGCAACATACGCAGCAACATCAGAATGAAGAGCTGGCCACCAGAATTGTTGAGTGACAGACCAAATCATTTGGTTCTTGCCTGGGTGACCTGCAGCTTTAGGATAGTGGTAAGTGTGCAAAAGCTTAGTTTGAAGATTCTCAGGAACAAAACACTTACCACTAGGTTTCTCAGGAGGTGCATTGGTTTGTGCAGCCAGGATTTCCTCCCCCAAGGGAGAAGTCAAATTAGTACGTATGGTAGCCAAAATATGGTCAGGAGGTATAAATGGAGCAGGCACAGACTCCTCCTTGGACAGAAGCGAAAATTGTTGAGAGAGGGCATAAGCCCTAACATTCTTACTACCAGGCAGGTAGGAGACCAAATAATTAAACCGAGACAAAAATAGCGCCTATCTGGCCTGTCAGGGCGACAAACGTTTTGCTTCAGATAGATAAGTTAAATTCTTGTGGTCAGTAAGAATGAGCACTGGCACGCTAGTACCCTCGAGAAGATGCCTCCATTCCTTGAGTGCCAAAATTATGGCCAGTATTTCCCTTTCGCCAATTTCATAATTGCACTCCGCTGGAGACAATTTCTTAGAGAAGAAACCACACGGATGCAAGGAACCGTCAAGCATAGGACGTTGAGACAAAAGGGCACCTACTCCAGTCTCAGACGCATCGACCTCAAGAACAAGAGGCAGGACAGGGTTAGGATGAGCCAGAACTGGAGCAGCAGCAAAGGCAGTCTTAAGACTTTAATGACCTTAATGGCAGTAGGTGACCAATGGAGTGGATCATTCTCTTTACGGGTCATGTCTGTGATAGGTTTGACCAAGGAAGAAAAGTTTTTAATAAACTTTCTATAGTAATTGGCGAACCCCAAAAAACATTGAATAGACCGAAGACCAACTGGACGAGGCCACTGCAGAACTGCAGATAACTTGTCAGGATCCATGGAGAACCCTGCAACGGAGATAACATAACCTAGGAAGGTTACTTGAGTCTGATGGAACTCACATTTCTCGAGTTTTCAAAACAGGCCGTTCTCACGTAGTCTCTGAAGAATCCGTGTAACATCAGAACGATGAGCCTCAAGTGTGGGTGAGTGTATGAGGATGTTTGCAACATATCTCGTAGGACATCATTAATAAATTCCTGGAAAACAGCAGGAGCATTACATAGGCCAAAGGGCATTGCAAGATACCCATAATGCCCGCTCCTGGTGTTAAATGCTGTTTTCCATTCGTGGCCCTCCTTGATCCTAACGAGATTGTACGCTCCTCTAAAATGAAGTTTAGTAAAGAGCGTAGCTCCCTTGAGGCGGTCAAAGAGTTCCGTAATGAGCGGAATAGGCTAAGCATTCTTAATGGTAAGACGATTAAGACCCCTATAATTGATGCATGGTCTTAACTCACCACCCTTTTTCTTCACAAAGAAGAAGCCAGCCCCTGCAGGAGAGCAGGATATGCGGATGATCACCCTCGACAGAGCATCTGCAACATACTCCTACATAGCACAATTCTCCGCAACAGAGGGTAAACCCGGCCCCGAGGAGGAATGGCTCCGGGTTGCAGGTCTATGGCACAATCGTAAGACCGGTGAGGAGGCAATGTACTGGCACGCACCTTGTCAAAAACGTCTAGGAACTCTCGGTACTCCTCTGGCATTTGAGATACCGAAGACATGCACAAGACTTTAACTGGTTTCCGAAGACAAGTGGAAATACATTGCGGAGACCACGACAAAATTTCGGACCTGCACCAGTCGAGACTGGGATTGTGCTTTTGGAGCTAGAGATAACCCAGAATAACCGGAAAATGCGGAGAGTTTATCACCTGGAACTGGAGGGTTTCAAAATGGAGAACCCCAACAGCCATGGATAACGGAGCAGTTTCGTGAGTAACAAGTGCGGGCTGAAGGGGCCTGCCATCAATGGCCTCAATAGCAAGCAGAACGGACCGAGGCAAAACAGGAATGGAGTGCTTTGATACAAAAGCACTGTCAATGAAATAGCCCGCAGCACCGGATTCAACAAGAGCCTGGATGACTATGGAGGAGCGCACCCAGGAAAGGACAACCGTGACCAAATGTTTCTCCTTTAGCGGTTCCGGGACGAGGATAAACCACCCAAGGTCTGCCCCTAACAGGAACTTAGGTGTGAGCGTTTTGCGGCCGTGTAGGACAAGACTTCAAATGATGGCCCTGTAACCCACAATAGAGGCAGAGCCTCTCCCTCCTCCTAAAGGCCCTCTCCCCCACCGAGAGATGTGTGAATCCCAACTGCATCGGCTCAGCAGTACCTAGTGACTCGGGACCAGGAGGCATGGGAGGAGAGGGAGGCATGGGTGGGAACGAACACGTAGGAGACAACGGAACAGGAGGCTTCCGCAAGCGCTCCTTGAAAGAGGGCCTCTCACTTAGTCTGATGTCAATTAGGATAAAAAAAGACACCAATGCCTCGAGATCTTCTGGTAAATCTCTGGCAGCAACTTTGTCTTTAATCGCATCAGAGAACCCATGAAAGAAGGCAGCAACAAGGGCTTCATTGTTCCAACCTACCTCTGAGGCAAGCGTATGGAACTCAATGGCATACTGAGCAACAGATCTTGTACCTTGCTGAATGGACATGAGTCGTTTAGCAGCAGAGGAGGAGTGAGACGGAACATCAAATACCCTTCAAAAGGAGGCCACAAATTCAGGGCAATTTGAAATCACAGGTTTATTAGTCTCCCACAAGGGATTAGCCCAGGCAAGAGCTGTGTCAGAGAGTAACGAGATGAGAAATCCCACCTTAGCTCTGTCAGAGGGAAACGCCTGAGGTAACATCTCAAAGTAAATGCTCACCTGGTTCAAAAACCCTCTGCACTGATTAGGATTGCCTCCATATCCCTGAGGTAGAGGTGCAGAACCAGACATGCTCCTGGTAGGACTAGGTGCAGCAGTGGAAACAGGAGCAGCCATAACTTGCGGAACACTTTGGTCCAAATGTGCAGTGCGAGTCAGCAGGGTTTGCAGGGCTAGTGCAAATTGATCCAAGCGGTGATCCTGTTCATCCATCCTGGAAATTATGGCAGGTAAAGGTGGATTATTAGCACCATCAGGATTCATGGCCCTTGCGTAATGTCAGGGTGCCAGGAATCATACTGAGACGAGAAGTGCAAAAATAATCACACCTTTATAAATAGCAAAAAATAATAAAAAGTCCACAAGTCAAATAACAAGCCAGGAATCAAAACCAGAACTGGTAGTCAGACAAGCCGAGTCAGGAGCCAAAGCGAATAGTCAGACGAGCCGGAATCAGGAACAAGGAGAACAGAGTCAGGAACAAGCCAGGGATCAGGAACCAGGAGGGACGTCAGACAGCCAGGTAATACACAGGAGCTCTTACAAACAGGTCTGAGACAACGCAAGGGCAAAGCATACTGAACAGAGGCCCTTTAAATAATAAGTGATGACATCACAATTCTGAGACTGCATCCTGTCTCACACGGATGATGTTCACCAGTCTGGCCATAAGAGGGCGTGCAGGAAATGAGCAGCATCACACAGTATGCACCAGAGTCAGCAAGAGAGGTGAGTAAAATGGCTGCCAGCAGCACATGGCAAACAGATCAGGGAAAAACCCTGACAGAGACTCTGCAAGCTGAGGCAATAGCCAACAAAAACAAAACTTTCCAGGAGAACAATTTAATATCAACAGAATGCATGGGCTGAAACGGAGCCTGCTGCAAAACACGAAGAACAAAATTGAGGCTGCAAGGTGGAGCAACAGATATGAATACAGGTCTGATTCTAGTCAGAGCCCTAACAAAGGATTGCACATCCGGGAGATCAGCTAATCTCTTGTGCAGTAAGATCGATAGGGCCGAAATCTGGCCCTTCAGAAAGCTAGCAGATATGCCCTTCTCCAAACCGTCTTGGAGAAAAGAAAATTCTAGTAACCTTCACTTTGTGCCATGGAAATCTGCGTTCCTCACACCACTGTAAATAAGTCCCCCACACCTTATGGTAGATGCGCAGAGTAACTGGCTTACGAGCCTGAATCAATGTGTCTATAACACTATCGGAAAATCCTCTTTTGGACAGGACTAAACATTCAAAATGAATCTACTAGATAGGGGGCGCCCTAAAGTAAATATATGGATGTATGTATGCAAGCAATACAATGAGCAGATATATTCAATTAGATTGTCTATATAATAACTGGCACTAAGAGCCCAATTAAGACAGGATATATTAAAAAGAGCAGTATAAACAATATAAACAATATTATCACTATTAATACAATATCAGTCCAATGAGATATAGGATTTCAGATTGTAATAGTTGGAGTAGAGAGAGTCTCTTATGGTGGAGCAGAGATGCTCAAGGCAGCAATCTGTAGAGGACCCGGCCTAGATCCTAGGAAGATAATCTATAGAAAAGAAAATAAAGACACATGGCCCAATATTGTTTGTTCCTCACGATATGTACAATAAGGCTGTGCTAAATCAAACTCACAATCTTAGAAGCACTCCAAATAGTGCAGTGGAAGCAGTCTGGGATCTATAACAGTCACCCAGCAGACCGACCTCTTGGGTGGAGAAGGATAATCTGTAGTACAAAGATACAAAAAGACACAGAGGTGCCTATATGGCCTAGTACAGTTTGGACCCAGAGAGCAGTGGTATATATGTTGAGAAATATACTCACATTTGGTGTAGCATCTCCAGTGATGCTAGTCAGGCAGGAAGGGATCAATACAGTCACCCAACAGACTATAACAAGGCAAACCGCAACAAGCAAAGCACCAGGGTATCCAGTAGACCAAATAATGATCCAATAAATAACACAATAGCAAGTGTTTTTGTATAAAAGTAATAAACTTAACTTAAAAATGGTTAAAAACAAGCGACGCGTTTCTCAGCAACAAGCTGTTTCATCAGGCTTATAAAATATGACAAAAAACACTTGCTATATATAACAAACATTTGTATCAACTTAATTGACCACACATGTTGGGGGAGTGGCAAAAGGCAACTCCTTCATGATAGAGCCTATCAGCATTCAATATATTAGATGACAAGCAATACAATTCAAACTGACAAATTAATACAAACTCATAATGGTGAATAAAAATATATTTCATAGTTGCTGTCTCATGAATGCTCGATAAAATTAATAAATAAGAAGTTAAAAGCTATATAACCCATGAATACATTGTAACATTTCATTTTAACGAATGTATATATAATTGATGTTATTTGGATGTATTCTCCCTATTAATAAGGTAGACAAAGGGTAAATGTGCTCTCAAAACAATCGTACTCTAAACTTACTTGGTTTTATTCTTTATAAGAATCAACAAAGTGTTGTGAACTATGGCGTATTTCCAGTCACACTGGCGTGCTCCAATTGAAATTGCGCATGCGTGTGGTATGATCTGTCAATCCTAGCGCTGCGTGTAATCCCAGTGTAATAAATCCGATCAGTCGGACTACAAAGCAATCCAAGACAAATACAAATACAGAAACGTCGAAAACCATGGTTTATCGTCTACAATCAACTATTCAGCACTATATGGCAAATAGTATTTTTGCATAAACAGTGCTTTGTATTAGTTGTGAATTACCGTAACAGGAAGTAAACTAATTTTGGCAAGTGATTTCAGCTTGTTGTCAGTACTCTCGTCATAGGGGGTGTGACAATGTGCTGATTCAGTTAGTATAAATGCTAACTATATTTAATATAGTGGATTCGTAGGATACTATTACAGTGGGTGTGTAAAGAATAGACAAAAAGTGACAGGTAGTCTCAACCTATCATTGGAAATCTCATCACAAGGGGTGTTACGCTTTGCTCATGTCATGATTCGATGTGTGAGCTGTCTAAAAAGTGTATTGTGTTACTGGGGGAGTACCATCAAATAACGTATGTAGGGAATAAACCAATGATAACAGGTTATTCCAACCTATCAACGTAGTTCTCATAAAAATGGGGGGGGTCGCTGTGCCAATACCCTAAAAAGTATGTGGCAGCTGTCTAATGTATGATGTTTGGTATGATCAAATGTATACTTAGACCAGAAACGGCTGTTATATGTATAATGAACCTAAGGAACTATGTGTTATATATTAATCCAAAGACTTACAGTATTTAAATATGCCTATATTATTGTCATAATAATTTGCGGACAATTTCTGATCTCGTCACAAGGGGTGTAAAGCTTTGCTCATGTCATTATTCTATGTGTGAGCTATCTAAAAAGTGTATTGTGTTACTGGTGGAGTACCATCACATGACGTATGTAGGGAATAGATAAATGATAGCAGGTTATTCCAACCTATCTTCGTAGTTCTCATCAAATGAGGGTGTGTCGCTGTGCCGATACCCTAGAATGTATGTGGCAGCTGTCTAATGTATAATGTTTAGTATGATCAAACATATACTTAGACCAGAAACAGCTGTTAGATGTATAATGAACCTAAGGAACTATGTGTTAAATATTAATCCAAAGACTTACAGTATTTAAGTATGCCTATATTATTGTCATAATAATAATTTGCGGACAATTTCTGATAATGTAACTTCAGATGATTATTGAATTAAAATATATATTAGTGGCAAAAGACCTACCCATACTTATTTGGACTAATGATTAAGCTAATAGACATCTTATAATTCGATATCGTAATAAATTTGGTAATGTTTCCTTTTTATTGTGTAACAATAAGTTATTACTACTGATATAACAATACTTATTGTGCCAAATTCTAAATCACAAGGAAAAATACAAGAATGATATAGATAAGTGATATGGTGATAACAAACACTAGTGGAGATCTAAAAATTACTGAAAAAATATTCTTAAAGGACCTTTATATGATCTCTCTTGGTATTATTACATAGAATGATATATATATCAATGTGTTATAAAGAGATTAATATGTTTATACAGATCTAATATTAAGTGATATAAGGGGATAAAAGTGAGGGGTGGGGATATAGTGATTAAATAGTGTAAAGATAGTGAGAGAAAAAAAGAAAAGAAAAAAAAAGGAAAAAGGTGTACAGATAATACATAATACTAGGTGAATGTGATGTTAACGTTTTAAGATGCCATGAATACAATGGCGACAACCTTAGCTACAAAAGAGGTATTAAGATGGAACATTAGATATCAAATTGTAGGAATATTAAGTCCTATATATACTATATACTGAACTAACAAACTCAACCAGTCATATATCAAAGGCAGCTAGATCCACACATTCATTGAGACCATCCGGAACCAAAGTGTGTAGTTTATGTATCCAGTAGGTCTCTCTGCGACGTAACCTAAGAAGAGGATTGTGACTATTGCGAGAGACCTACTGGATACATAAACTACACACTTTGGTTCCGGATGGTCTCAATGAATGTGTGGATCTAGCTGCCTTTGATATATGACTGGTTGAGTTTGTTAGTTCAGTATATAGTATATATAGGACTTAATATTCCTACAATTTGATATCTAATGTTGTCGCCATTGTATTCATGGCATCTTAAAAGGTTAACATCACATTCACCTAGAATTATGTATTATCTGCACACCTTTTTCCTTTTTCTCTCATTATCGTTACACTATTTAATCACTATATCCCCACCCCTCACTTTTATCCCCTTATATCACTTAATATTAGATCTGTATAGACATATTAATCTCTTTATAACACATTGATATATATATATCATTCTATGTAATATTACCAAGAGAGATCATATAAAGGTCCTTTAAGAATATTTTTTCAGTAATTTTTAGATCTCCACTAGTGTTTGTTATCACCATATCACTTATCTATATCATTCTTGTATTTTTCCTTGTGATTTAGAATTTGGCACAATTGTGTAATAGTACACTATATTTTCAATATTATTTCTTATATATATATATATATATATATATATATATATATAAGTATTGTTATATCAGTAGTAATAACTGATTGTTACACAATAAAAAGGAAACATTACCAAATTTATTACGATATCGAATTATAAGATGTCTATTAGCTTAATCATTAGTCCAAATAAGTACGGGTAGGTCTATTGCCAATAATATATATTTTAATTCAATAATCATCTGAAGTTACATTATCAGAAATTGTCCGCAAATTATTATTATGACAATAATATAGGCATACTTAAATACTGTAAGTATTTGGATTAATATATAACACATAGTTCCTTAGGTTCATTATACATATAACAGCCGTTTCTGGTCTAAGTATATGTTTGATCATACTAAACATTATACATTAGACAGCTGCCACATACTTTCGAGGGTATTGGCACAGCGACCCCCCCCCCCATTTTATGAGAACTATGTTGATAGGTTGGAATAACCTGAAATCATTGGTCTATTCCCTACATACGTTATTTGATGGTACTCCACCAGTAACACAATACACTTTTTAGACAGCTCACACATCGAATCATGACATGAGCAAAAGCGTTACACCCCTTGTGACGAGATTTCCAATGATAGGTTGAGACTACCTGTCAATTTTTGTCTATTCTTTACACACCCACTGTAATAGTATCCTACGAATCCACTATATTAAATATAGTTAGCATTTATACTAACTGAATCAGCACATTGTCACACCCCCTATGACGAGAGTACTGACGATAAGCTGAGATCACTTGCCAAAATTAGTTTACTTCCTGTTACGGTAATTCACGACTAATACAAAACACTGTTTATGCAAAAAACAGAATTTATGTTTACCTGATAAATTACTTTCTCCAACGGTGTGTCCGGTCCACGGCGTCATCCTTACTTGTGGGATATTCTCCTCCCCAACAGGAAATGGCAAAGAGCCCAGCAAAGCTGGTCACATGATCCCTCCTAGGCTCCGCCTTCCCCAGTCATTCGACCGACGTAAAGGAGGAATATTTGCATAGGAGAAATCATATGATACCGTGGTGACTGTAGTTAAAGAAAATAAATCATGAGACCTGATTAAAAAACCAGGGCGGGCCGTGGACCGGACACACCGTTGGAGAAAGTAATTTATCAGGTAAACATAAATTCTGTTTTCTCCAACATAGGTGTGTCCGGTCCACGGCGTCATCCTTACTTGTGGGAACCAATACCAAAGCTTTAGGACACGGATGATGGGAGGGAGCAAATCAGGTCACCTAGATGGAAGGCACCACGGCTTGCAAAACCTTTCTCCCAAAAATAGCCTCAGAAGAAGCAAAAGTATCAAATTTGTAAAATTTGGTAAAAGTGTGCAGTGAAGACCAAGTCGCTGCCTTACATATCTGATCAACAGAAGCCTCGTTCTTAAAGGCCCATGTGGAAGCCACGGCCCTAGTGGAATGAGCTGTGATTCTTTCAGGAGGCTGCCGTCCGGCAGTCTCATAAGCCAATCTGATAATGCTTTTAAGCCAAAAAGATAGAGAGGTAGAAGTTGCTTTTTGACCTCTCCTTTTACCAGAATAAACAACAAACAAGGAAGATGTTTGTCTGAAATCCTTTGTAGCATCTAAATATAATTTTAGAGCACGAACTACATCCAAATTGTGCAACAAACGTTCCTTCTTTGAAACTGGATTCGGACACAAAGAAGGCACGACTATCTCCTGGTTAATGTTTTTGTTAGAAACAACTTTCGGAAGAAAACCAGGTTTAGTACGCAAAACCACCTTATCTGTATGGAACACCAGATAAGGAGGAGAACACTGCAGAGCAGATAACTCTGAAACTCTTCTAGCAGAAGAAATTGCAACCAAAAACAAAACTTTCCAAGATAATAACTTGATATCAACGGAATGTAGGGGCTCAAACGGAACCCCCTGAAGAACTGAAAGAACTAAATTGAGACTCCAAGGAGGAGTCAAAGGTTTGTAAACAGGCTTGATTCTAACCAGAGCCTGAACAAAAGCCTGAACATCTGGCACAGCCGCCAGCTTTTTGTGAAGTAAAACAGATAAAGCAGAAATCTGTCCCTTCAAAGAACTTGCAGATAATCCTTTCTCCAAACCTTCTTGAAGAAAGGATAGAATCTTAGGAATTTTTATCTTGTTCCATGGTAATCCTTTAGATTCACACCAACAGATATATTTTTTCCATATTTTATGGTAGATTTTTCTAGTTACAGGCTTTCTGGCCTGAACAAGAGTATCAATGACAGAATCTGAGAACCCTCGCTTTGATAAAATCAAGCGTTCAATCTCCAAGCAGTCAGTTGGAGTGAAACCAGATTCGGATGTTCGAACGGACCTTGAACAAGAAGGTCCTGTCTCAAAGGTAGCTTCCATGGTGGAGCCGATGACATATTCACCAGGTCTGCATACCAAGTCCTGCGTGGCCACGCAGGAGCTATCAAGATCACCGATGCCCTCTCCTGATTGATCCTGGCTACCAGCCTGGGGATGAGAGGAAACGGTGGGAATACATAAGCTAGGTTGAAGGTCCAAGGTGCTACTAGTGCATCTACTAGAGTCGCCTTGGGATCCCTGGATCTGGACCCGTAGCAAGGAACCTTGAAGTTCTGACGAGAGGCCATCAGATCCATGTCTGGAATGCCCCACAACTGAGTTATTTGGGCAAAGATTTCCGGATGGAGTTCCCACTCCCCCGGATGAAATGTCTGACGACTCAGAAAATCCGCTTCCCAATTTTCCACTCCTGAGATGTGGATTGCAGACAAGTGGCAGGAGTGAGTCTCCGCCCATTGAATGATTTTGGTCACTTCTTCCATCGCCAGGGAACTCCTTGTTCCCCCCTGATGGTTGATATACGCAACAGTCGTCATGTTGTCTGATTGAAACCGTATGAATTTGGCCTTTGCTAGCTGAGGCCAAGCCTTGAGAGCATTGAATATCGCTCTCAGTTCCAGAATGTTTATCGGGAGAAGAGATTCTTCCCGAGACCAAAGACCCTGAGCTTTCAGGGGTTCCCAGACCGCGCCCCAGCCTACCAGACTGGCGTCGGTCGTGACAATGACCCACTCTGGTCTGCGGAAGCTCATCCCCTGTGACAGGTTGTCCAGGGTAAGCCACCAACGGAGTGAATCTCTGGTCCTCTGATCTACTTGTATCGTCGGAGACAAGTCTGTATAATCCCCATTCCACTGACTGAGCATGCACAGTTGTAATGGTCTCAGATGAATTTGCGCAAAAGGAACTATGTCCATTGCCGCGACCATCAAACCTATTACTTCCATGCACTGTGCTATGGAAGGAAGAAGAACAGAATGAAGTACTTGACAAGAGCTTAGAAGTTTTGATTTTCTGGCCTCTGTCAGAAAAATCCTCATTTCTAAGGAGTCTATTATTGTTCCCAAGAAGGGAACTCTTGTTGACGGAGATAGAGAACTTTTTTCTACGTTCACTTTCCACCCGTGAGATCTGAGAAAGGCCAGGACAATGTCCGTATGAGCCTTTGCTTGTGGTAGGGACGACGCTTGAATCAGTATGTCGTCCAAGTAAGGTACTACTGCAATGCCCCTTGGTCGTAGCACCGCTAGAAGGGACCCTAGTACCTTTGTGAAAATTCTTGGAGCAGTGGCTAATCCGAATGGAAGTGCCACAAACTGGTAATGCTTGTCCAGAAAGGCGAACCTTAGGAACCGATGATGTTCCTTGTGGATAGGAATATGTAGATACGCATCCTTTAAATCCACCGTGGTCATGAATTGACCTTCCTGGATGGAAGGAAGAATTGTCCGAATGGTTTCCATTTTGAACGATGGAACCTTGAGAAACTTGTTTAGGATCTTGAGATCTAAGATTGGTCTGAATGTTCCCTCTTTTTTGGGAACTATGAACAGATTGGAGTAGAATCCCATCCCTTGTTCTCCTAATGGAACAGGATGAATCACTCCCATTTTTAACAGGTCTTCTACACAATGTAAGAATGCCTGTCTTTTTATGTAGTCTGAAGACAATTGAGACCTGTGGAACCTCCCCCTTTGGGGAAGCTCCTTGAATTCCAGAAGATAACCTTGGGAGACTATTTCTAGCGCCCAAGGATCCAGAACATCTCTTGCCCAAGCCTGAGCGAAGAGAGAAAGTCTGCCCCCCACCAGATACGGTCCCGGATCGGGGGCCAACATCTCATGCTGTCTTGGTAGCAGTGGCAGGTTTCTTGGCCTGCTTACCCTTGTTCCAGCCTTGCATTGGCCTCCAGGCTGGCTTGGTTTGCGAAGTATTACCCTCTTGCTTAGAGGATGTAGCACTTGGGGCTGGTCCGTTTCTGCGAAAGGGACGAAAATTTGGTTTATTTTTAGCCTTGAAAGACCTATCCTGAGGAAGGGCGTGGCCCTTACCCCCAGTGATATCAGAAATAATCTCTTTCAAGTCAGGGCCAAACAGCGTTTTCCCCTTGAAAGGTATGTTAAGCAATTTGTTCTTGGAAGACGCATCCGCTGACCAAGATTTTAGCCAAAGCGCTCTGCGCGCCACAATAGCAAACCCTGAATTTTTCGCCGCTAATCTAGCCAATTGCAAAGTGGCGTCTAAAGTAAAAGAGTTAGCCAATTTGAGAGCATGAATTCTGTCCATAATCTCCTCATAAGAAGAATCTTTATTGAGCGACTTTTCTAGTTCATCGAACCAGAAACACGCTGCTGTAGTGACAGGAACAATGCATGAAATTGGTTGTAGAAGGTAACCTTGCTGAACAAACATCTTTTTAAGCAAACCCTCTAATTTTTTATCCATAGGATCTTTGAAAGCACAACTATCTTCTATAGGGATAGTAGTGCGTTTGTTTAGAGTAGAAACCGCCCCCTCGACCTTGGGGACTGTCTGCCATAAGTCCTTTCTGGGGTCGACCATAGGAAACAATTTCTTAAATATAGGGGGAGGGACAAAAGGTATGCCGGGCCTTTCCCATTCTTTGTTTACAATGTCCGCCACCCGCTTGGGTATAGGAAAAGCTTCGGGGGGCCCCGGGACCTCTAGGAACTTGTCCATCTTACATAATTTCTCTGGAATGACCAAATTCTCACAATCATCCAGAGTAGATAACACCTCCTTAAGCAGAGCGCGGAGATGTTCCAATTTAAATTTGAATGTAATCACATCAGGTTCAGCTTGTTGAGAAATTTTCCCTGAATCTGAAATTTCTCCCTCAGACAAAACCTCCCTGGCCCCCTCAGACTGGTGTAGGGGCATTTCAGAACCATTATCATCAGCGTCCTCATGCTCTTCAGTATTTTCTAAAACAGAGCAGTCGCGCTTTCGCTGATAAGTGGGCATTTTGGCTAAAATGTTTTTGATAGAATTATCTATTACAGCCGTTAATTGTTGCATAGTAAGGAGTATTGGCGCACTAGATGTACTAGGGGCCTCCTGTGTGGGCAAGACTGGCGTAGACGAAGGAGGGGATGATGCAGTACCATGCTTACTCCCCTCACTTGAGGAATCATCTTGGGCATCATTTTCTCTAAATTTTGTGTCACATAAATCACATCTATTTAAATGAGAAGGAACCTTGGCTTCCTCACATACAGAACATAGTCTATCTGATAGTTCAGACATGTTAAACAGGCATAAACTTGATAAAGTACAAAAAACGTTTTAAAATAAAACCGTTACTGTCACTTTAAATTTTAAACTGAACACACTTTATTACTGAAAATGTGAAAAAGTATGAAGGAATTGTTCAAAATTCACCAAAATTTCACCACAGTGTCTTAAAGCCTTAAAAGTATTGCACACCAAATTTGAAAGCTTTAACTCTTAAAATAACGGAACCGGAGCCGTTTTTATATTTAACCCCTATACAGTCCCTGGTATCTGCTTTGCCGAGACCCAACCAAGCCCAAAGGGGAATACGATACCAAATGACGCCTTCAGTAAGCTTTTTCTATGTATCTGAGCTCCTCACACATGCATCTGCATGCCTTGCTTCCCAAAAACAACTGCGCAATAGAGGCGCGAAAACGAGGCTCTGCCTATGATTAGAGAAGGCCCCCAGTGAAAAAGGTGTCCAATACAGTGCCTGCCGGTTATTTTACATAATTCCCAAGAATAAAATAACTCCTCAAAGCTATGAAGTATTAAAAATGCTTATAAATCAATCGTTTTAGCCCAGAAAAATGTCTACCAGTCTTTAAAGCCCTTGTGAAGCCCTTTATTCTTATTTAATAAAAATGGCTTACCGGATCCCATAGGGAAAATGACAGCTTCCAGCATTACCAAGTCTTGTTAGAAATGTGTCATACCTCAAGCAGCAAAAGTCTGCTCACTGTTTCCCCCAACTGAAGTTAATTCCTCTCAACAGTCCTGTGTGGAAACAGCCATCGATTTTAGTAACGGTTGCTAAAATCATTTTCCTCTTACAAACAGAAATCTTCATCTCTTTTCTGTTTCAGAGTAAATAGTACATACCAGCACTATTTTAAAATAACAAACTCTTGATTGAAGAATAAAAACTACATTTAAACACCAAAAAACTCTAAGCCATCTCCGTGGAGATGTTGCCTGTACAACGGCAAAGAGAATGACTGGGGAAGGCGGAGCCTAGGAGGGATCATGTGACCAGCTTTGCTGGGCTCTTTGCCATTTCCTGTTGGGGAGGAGAATATCCCACAAGTAAGGATGACGCCGTGGACCGGACACACCTATGTTGGAGAAATACTATTTGCCATATAGTGCTGAATAGTTGATTGTAGACGATAAACCATGGTTTTAGACGTTTCTGTATTTGTATTTGTCTTGGATTGCTTTGTAGTCCGACTGATCGGATTTATTACACTGGGATTACACGCAGCGCTAGGATTGACAGATCATACCACACGCATGCGCAATTGGAGAATGCCAGTGTGACTGGAAATACGCCATAGTTCACAACACTTTGTTGATTCTTATAAAGAATAAAACCAAGTAAGTTTAGAGAGTACGATTGTTTTGAGAGCACATTTACCCTTTGTCTACCTTATTAATAGGGAGAATACATCCAAATAACATCAATTATATATACATCTGTTAAAATTAAATGTTACAATGTATTCAGGGGTTATATAGCTTTTAACTTCTTATTTATTAATTTTATCGAACATTCATGAGACAGCAACTATGAAATATAATTTTATTCACCATTATGAGTTTGTATTAATTTGTCAGTTTGAATTGTATTGCTTGTCATCTAATATATTGAATGCTGATAGGCTCTATCATGAAGGAGTTGCCTTTTGCCACTCCCCCAACATGTGTGGTCAATTAAGTTGATACAAATGTTTGTTATATATAGCAAGTGTTTTTTGTCATATTTTATAAGCCTGATGAAACAGCTTGATGCTGAGAAACGCGTCGCTTGTTTTTAACCATTTTTTAAGTAAAGTTTATTACTTTTATACAAAAACACTTGCTATTGTGTTATTTTTTGGATCATTATTTGGTCTACTGGATACCCTGGTGCTTTGCTTGTTGCGGTTTGCCTTGTTATAGTCTGTTGGGTGACTGTATTGATCCCTTACTGCCTGACTAGCATCACTGGAGATGCTACACCAAATGTGAGTATATTTCTCAACATATATACCACTGCTCTCTGGGTCCAAACTGTACTAGGCCATATAGGAACCTCTGTGTCTTTTTGTATCTTTGTACTACAGATTATCCTTCTCCACCCAAGAGGTCGGTCTGCTGGGTGACTGTTATAGATCCCAGACTGCTTCCACTGCACTATTTGGAGTGCTTCTAAGATTGCGAGTTTGATTTAGCACAGCCTTATTGTACATATCGTGTGGAACAAACAATATTGGGCCATGCGGCGCATCTGTCTTTTTTCTTTTCTAAGGACTAAACATTCAATTTCCATGCAGTCAGTCTTAAAGAATCTAGATTTTAGTGTAGGAATGGGCGTTCTACTCAAATGGCCGTTGCCATGGTTGCGGCAGTTGTTGTGGCGATTATGTCATCGCCGCACGCCGTCTCCTTCCTATGATTCCGCTCACCTGTCTGCTGGTGCAAACCTGCGCCTATGTAAGTCTCACCTCACTTCCTATACCATGCACAAGTATAGGTTGTACTCTGTATTCCTGGGTGCTCTTTATTATTGCTGACTCTTTAAATTGCTTTACTGCTGCTGAACTCTGCTTGCCTCTGACTACACTCTGTTTAACCCCTGAACTGCCGGATTGCCTTACTGCTATTGAACTCTGCTTGCCTCTGACCACTCTCTGTTGTTTAACCCCTGAACTGCCAGATTGCATTCTACTGCTGAACTCTGCCTGCCTCTGACCACTTTCTGTTGTTTTTCCCCTGAACTGCTGGATTGCCTTATTGTTGCCGGACTCTGCCTGTCTCTGACCACTCTTCTGATTAACCCCTGAACTACTGCTACTGTGGATTGCCTCATTGTTGCCGAACTATGCCTGCCTGACTACTCTCCAGTTATTCCCTGTAGTGCCGAGAAGGATTGCCCCTCTACTTTGAGTACTGTTACCTCATTTACTTATCTATTCTCTTATATTCTCTGATATTTCCTTATCCTTCCACTTGACGCCGGGATAAGAAGACTACTGGCCAAGTTTGGTCCGATAGGGAAATATCCCATGAACATTACATTATACTTGGGCCATGGACCCAAATGAGATAGCTAGAGTAATCTCTCTTCAGGGACAGATGTTGGGAACCCACGTCTCACACCTGCAAAGCCTAGATTCCAAATTGGAGACTATTACTACTATCCTCTCCTCACTTGTTGCAGAGAAGAATGCTGCGCCTGTTGCTACACAGCCTATTATCTTGTTCTGGGATATTTTCTTATCCTTCCACTTGACGCCGGGATAACAAGACTACTGGCCAAGTTTGGTCTGATGGGGAAATATCCCACGAGCATTACACTAAACTCCAAGGAGGAGACAATGACATTCTCACCAGATCTGCAAACCAGGTCCTTCGAGGCCAGGATTGAGCTATGAGAATCACCAGGGCTTGCCCCTGTTTATGAAAGCCACTACACGAGGGAGCAGGGCCAATGGAGGAAAAAGATATTACCATGTCCTTCAGTTATTTGATAGCTCAAAATGAAATTGCTGATCCAAACACCCAATTATTTATAAATGAAAATCATGGATATTGTCAGGGTTGCCTAAACTTTTGCATACGACTACACATATATATATAAAAATATATACACACACATATACATATATATATATATATATATATATATATATATATATATATATATATATATATATATACACACATACACACACACACAGAATAAAGTTACATAATGTAATATGCGCAGATCTCACGCATAAATAACAGAATTTATGTTTACCTGATAAATTACTTTCTCCAACGGTGTGTCCGGTCCACGGTGTCATCCTTACTTGTGGGATATTCTCTTCCCCAACAGGAAATGGCAAAGAGCCCAGCAAAGCTGGTCACATGATCCCTCCTAGGCTCCGCCTTCCCCAGTCATTCGACCGACGTAAAGGAGGAATATTTGCATAGGAGAAACCATATGATACCGTGGTGACTGTAGTTAAAGAAAATAAATTATCAGACCTGATTAAAAAACCAGGGCGGGCCGTGGACCGGACACACCGTTGGAGAAAGTAATTTATCAGGTAAACATAAATTCTGTTTTCTCCAACATAGGTGTGTCCGGTCCACGGCGTCATCCTTACTTGTGGGAACCAATACCAAAGCTTTAGGACACGGATGAAGGGAGGGAGCAAATCAGGTCACCTAGATGGAAGGCACCACGGCTTGCAAAACCTTTCTCCCAAAAATAGCCTCAGAAGAAGCAAAAGTATCAAACTTGTAAAATTTAGTAAAAGTGTGCAGTGAAGACCAAGTCGCTGCCTTACATATCTGATCAACAGAAGCCTCGTTCTTGAAGGCCCATGTGGAAGCCACAGCCCTAGTGGAATGAGCTGTGATTCTTTCAGGAGGCTGCCTTCGGACACAAAGAAGGCACGACTATCTCCTGGTTAATGTTTTTGTTAGAAACAACTTTCGGAAGAAAACCAGGTTTAGTACGTAAAACCACCTTATCTGCATGGAACACCAGATAAGGAGGAGAACACTGCAGAGCAGATAATTCTGAAACTCTTCTAGCAGAAGAAATTGCAACCAAAAACAAAACTTTCCAAGATAATAACTTAATATCAACGGAATGTAAGGGTTCAAACGGAACCCCCTGAAGAACTGAAAGAACTAAATTGAGACTCCAAGGAGGAGTCAAAGGTTTGTAAACAGGCTTGATTCTAACCAGAGCCTGAAAAAAGGCTTGAACATCTGGCACAGCTGCCAGCTTTTTGTGAAGTAACACAGACAAGGCAGAAATCTGTCCCTTCAAGGAACTTGCAGATAATCCTTTCTCCAAACCTTCTTGAAGAAAGGATAGAATCTTAGGAATTTTTACCTTGTCCCAAGGGAATCCTTTAGATTCACACCAACAGATATATTTTTTCCATATTTTGTGGTAAATTTTTCTAGTTACAGGCTTTCTGGCCTGAACAAGAGTATCAATGACAGAATCTGAGAACCCTCGCTTTGATAAGATCAAGCGTTCAATCTCCAAGCAGTCAGTTGGAGTGAGTCTCAAAGGTAGCTTCCATGGTGGAGCCGATGACATATTCACCAGGTCTGCATACCAAGTCCTGCGTGGCCACGCAGGAGCTATCAAGATCACCGATGCCCTCTCCTGATTGATCCTGGCTACCAGCCTGGGGATGAGAGGAAACGGCGGGAATACATAAGCTAGTTTGAAGGTCCAAGGTGCTACTAGTGCATCTACTAGAGTCGCCTTGGGATCCCTGGATCTGGACCCGTAGCAAGGAACCTTGAAGTTCTGACGAGAGGCCATCAGATCCATGTCTGGAATGCCCCACAATTGAGTAATTTGGGCAAAGATTTCCGGATGGAGTTCCCACTCCCCCGGATGAAATGTCTGACGACTCAGAAAATCCGCTTCCCAATTTTCCACTCCTGGGATGTGGATTGCAGACAAGTGGCAGGAGTGAGTCTCCGCCCATTGAATGATTTTGGTCACTTCTTCCATCGCCAGGGAACTCCTTGTTCCCCCCTGATGGTTGATGTACGCAACAGTCGTCATGTTGTCTGATTGAAACCGTATGAACTTGGCCTTTGCTAGCTGAGGCCAAGCCTTGAGAGCATTGAATATCGCTCTCAGTTCCAGAATATTTATCGGGAGAAGAGATTCTTCCCGAGACCAAAGACCCTGAGCTTTCAGGGGTCCCCAGACCGCGCCCCAGCCCACCAGACTGGCGTCGGTCGTGACAATGACCCACTCTGGTCTGCGGAAGCACATCCCCTGTGACAGATTGTCCAGGGACAGCCACCAACGGAGTGAATCTCTGGTCCTCTGATCTACTTGTATCGTCGGAGACAAGTCTGTATAGTCCCCATTCCACTGACTGAGCATGCACAGTTGTAATGGTCTTAGATGAATTCGCGCAAAAGGAACTATGTCCATTGCCGCTACCATCAAACCTATTACTTCCATGCACTGCGCTATGGAAGGAAGAGGAACAGAATGAAGTATTTGACAAGAGTTTAGAAGTTTTGATTTTCTGGCCTCTGTCAGAAAAATCCTCATTTCTAAGGAGTCTATTATTGTTCCCAAGAAGGGAACCCTTGTTGACGGAGATAGAGAACTTTTTTCTACGTTCACTTTCCACCCGTGAGATCTGAGAAAGGCCAGGACAATGTCCGTGTGAGCCTTTGCTTGAGGAAGGGACGACGCTTGAATCAGAATGTCGTCCAAGTAAGGTACTACTGCAATGCCCCTTGGTCTTAGCACCGCTAGAAGGGACCCTAGTACCTTTGTGAAAATCCTTGGAGCAGTGGCTAATCCGAACGGAAGTGCCACAAACTGGTAATGCTTGTCCAGGAATGCGAACCTTAGGAACCGATGATGTTCCTTGTGGATAGGAATATGTAGATACGCATCCTTTAAATCCACCGTGGTCATGAATTGACCTTCCTGGATGGAAGGAAGAATTGTTCGAATGGTTTCCATTTTGAACGATGGAACCTTGAGATCTAAGATTGGTCTGAATGTTCCCTCTTTTTTGGGAACTACGAACAGATTGGAGTAGAACCCCATCCCTTGTTCTCCTAAAGGAACAGGATGAATCACTCCCATTTTTAACAGGTCTTCTACACAATGTAAGAATGCCTGTCTTTTTATGTGGTCTGAAGACAATTGAGACCTGTGGAACCTCCCCCTTGGGGGAAGCCCCTTGAATTCCAGAAGATAACCTTGGGAGACTATTTCTAGTGCCCAAGGATCCAGAACATCTCTTGCCCAAGCCTGAGCGAAGAGAGAGAGTCTGCCCCCCACCAGATCCGGTCCCGGATCGGGGGCCAACATCTCATGCTGTCTTGGTAGCAGTGGCAGGTTTCTTGGCCTGCTTTCCTTTGTTCCAGCCTTGCATTGGTCTCCAGACTGGCTTGGCTTGAGAAGTATTACCCTCTTGCTTAGAGGACGTAGCACTTGGGGCTGGTCCGTTTCTGCGAAAGGGACGAAAATTAGGTTTATTTTTGGCCTTGAAAGACCTATCCTGAGGAAGGGCGTGGCCCTTGCCCCCAGTGATATCAGAGATAATCTCTTTCAAGTCAGGGCCAAACAGCGTTTTCCCCTTGAAAGGAATGTTAAGCAATTTGTTCTTGGAAGACGCATCCGCTGACCAAGATTTTAACCAAAGCGCTCTGCGCGCCACAATAGCAAAACCAGAATTTTTCGCCGCTAACCTAGCCAATTGCAAAGTGGCGTCTAGGGTGAAAGAATTAGCCAATTTGAGAGCATGAATTCTGTCCATAATCTCCTCATAAGAAGAAGAATTATTATTGAGCGCCTTTTCTAGCTCATCGAACCAGAAACACGCTGCTGTAGTGACAGGAACAATGCATGAAATTGGTTGTAGAAGGTAACCTTGCTGAACAAACATCTTTTTAAGCAAACCTTCTAATTTTTTATCCATAGGATCTTTGAAAGCACAACTATCTTCTATGGGTATAGTGGTGCGTTTGTTTAGAGTAGAAACCGCCCCCTCGACCTTGGGGACTGTCTGCCATAAGTCCTTTCTGGGGTCGACCATAGGAAACAATTTTTTAAATATGGGGGGAGGGACGAAAGGTATACCGGGCCTTTCCCATTCTTTATTTACAATGTCCGCCACCCGCTTGGGTATAGGAAAAGCTTCGGGGGGCCCCGGGACCTCTAGGAACTTGTCCATTTTACATAGTTTCTCTGTAATGACCAAATTCTCACAATCATCCAGAGTGGATAACACCTCCTTAAGCAGAGCGCGGAGATGTTCCAATTTAAATTTAAATGTAATCACATCAGGTTCAGCTTGTTGAGAAATTTTCCCTGAATCTGAAATTTCTCCCTCAGACAAAACCTCCCTGGCCCCCTCAGACTGGTGTAGGGGCCCTTCAGAACCAATATCATCAGCGTCCTCATGCTCTTCAGTATTTTCTAAAACAGAGCAGTCGCGCTTTCGCTGATAAGTGGGCATTTTGGCTAAAATGTTTTTGATAGAATTATCCATTACAGCCGTTAATTGTTGCATAGTAAGGAGTATTGGCGCGCTAGATGTACTAGGGGCCTCCTGTGTGGGCAAGACTGGTGTAGACGAAGGAGGGGATGATGCAGTACCATGCTTACTCCCCTCACTTGAGGAATCATCTTGGGCATCATTTTCTCTAAATTTTGTGTCACATAAATCACATCTATTTAAATGAGAAGGAACCTTGGCTTCCCCACATTCAGAACACAGTCTA